>NW_007256519.1:0-5733 GCF_000164805.1 Carlito syrichta | reverse complement strand
CATAGATGCAAAAATTCTCAATGAGAGTCTAGCAAATGAAAAGCAAAAAACACATCTAAAAATCATCCACAATGACCTAGTAGGCTTCATCCCCCAGGATGCAGGGCTGATTCAACATTCGCAAGACCATAAATGTAATTAAGAACAACAACTGAGTTAGAAACAAGAACAACACGATTATATTATTAGATGCAGAAAAAAGTTTTGATACAATCCAGCGTCTCTTCTTGTTAAAAGCCCTCAAACACCTAGACATAACGGGAGCATACCTCAAAATCGTAAGTGTCATCTATGGTAAACCCACAGGTAACATATTGCTAAATGGACAGAACTGAAAACTTTCCCCCTAAAAACTGGAACAAGACAAGGCTGCTCACTCTCACACCTCTTGTTTGAAATTGTGTTGGAAGTCCTAGCTAGGGCAATTAGAAAAGAGAAGGAAATCAGGGGTATCCCAAGAGGAAAAGAAGAAGTCAAGTTATCCCTCATTGCTGGCATGGTCCTATATCTTGAAAATCTCAGAGAATCTGTCAAAACCCTACTTGCCCTGATAAAGTACTTTGGTAAAGTCTCAGGGCACAAAATACATGTAGAAAAGACCGTTACATTCCTATGCACCAGCAACAAGCAGGCAGAAACCCAAATTAAAACACAAACCATTCATAATAGCCACAAAAAAAGAAAAGAAAAGAAAAGAAATACTTCGGCATCTTTGTATCCAGAGAAGTGAAATAATTTTACAATTTAAACACTGCTTAAAGAAATCCAAGAAGACACAAACAAATAAAAAAATATTCCACACTCATGGATAGGAAGAATCAACATTGTTAAAATGTTCATCCTACCAAAGGCATTCTACAGATTCAACCAATACCCATTAAGTTATAAATATCATTCCTCTAAGACCTGTAAATGACAATACAGAAATTCATATGGAAGCATAACCAATCATGAATAGCCAAACTAATCCATAGCAAAAGAATCAAAGCCGGAGGTATTACACCTCTAGACTTCAAACTTTAAGGCTACAGTAATCAAAACAGCCTGGTATTGGTACAAGAACAGGCACATAGACCAATGGAACAGGATAGAGATTATAGAAACAAAGCTGTACTTCCTCAACCAACACATCTTTGTCAAATCTCCAAAACCACCACTGGGGAGAGGAGAACCTATTTAGAAAATGGTGCTGGGAAAAGTTGCTGATCACATGCAGAGGAATGCTACAGGACCCCTACCTATCACCATATACAAAAATTAACTCTAAATGGATCAAAGATCTAAACATAAAATCTCAAAATATAAGAATCTTAGAAGATGCAGGAGACACACTTATGGAAATTAGAACTATTGACTATTTTCCATTCAGAATTTTAAATGCCCACACCTTAAGGAATAAGATGGACAAGTGGGACCTCATCAAACTAATGAGCTTTGGCAAAGCAAAAGAAACCATCAAGAGAGCAGGGAGACCACCCACAGAATGGGAAAAAATATTTTCCAACTGTATATCTGTCAAAGAACTAACATCTAGGGTCTACAAGATACTCAAATGTTTTGAAAGGAAAAACAAAAAAAACAACAGTCCCATTAAAAAGTGGACAAAAGACATTTATTGACACTTTTCAAAAGAAGATATATGAACAGCCAACAGACAGATGAAAAAGTCGTTAGCCTCACTCAGCCTCAGAGAATGCAAATCAAAACCACAGTGAGATACACATAACCTAGTAAGAATGGCCACCATTAATAAAACAAACAACAACAGATGGTGAGTATGCTGAGAAAAATGAAGGCTTCTACACTGCTGGTGGAATGCACACTAGAGTAACCTATTTGGAAGACAATGTGTGGCAATTACTGAAAGAATTAAAAAATGACCATCCATAGGCCTAGCATTTCCCCTGTTGAGAAAATACAAATCATTCTACAAAAAAATGCCAGTACAGGTATGTTTGTTGCAGCACTGTTCACAAGAGCAAAGACGTGGAACAAACCATGCTGACTATCAAAACTGGACCGGTTTTAAAAAAAAATATAGTTCATATACACAATGGAATATTTTGCAGCCATAAAGTGGGACAAACATATGAACTTAGAAGCAAACGGGATGGATTTAGAGTTGATCATTCTCAGGAAACTATCATGGCAACAAAGAACAGAGTACCATATATTCTCACTTATAAGTGGAGCTTGAATAATTATCATAATACTATGAGAAATGTACTGGCAGTAGTGGGAATCTGTCAGAGAGGGGGTGGGATTGGCAGTTGAGGGAAACTGCTAGGGGAGGGAGGAGCACACTTCATCAGCATGGGTACCTGTGTAATCAACATTTGCATACCTAAGGCTTAATTCTACCCCACATCATTAAAACAATTTTAAAAAGAGTCTATTCTTGTCTTTTGTTCAGTTTTTAATGGGGCTATTTGTTTTTTTTCTTTTGACACATTTGAGTTCCTTGTAGATTTTTGATGTTAGGCCTTGATCAGATATACCCTTGGCAGATATGTTTTTCTCATTCTGTGGGCTGTTTTCCCACTGTCTTGAGGGTTTCTTTTGCCTCCCACAAGCTTGTCAGTTTGATGAGGTCCCTCTTGTCGATCTGATTTCTAAAGACATGGGCACTTGGGGTTTTGATCAGGAATTGGTTGCCAGTTCCAATTTCCGTAAGGGTGTCTCCTGGATTTTCTAAGATTCTTATCGTTTGAGGTTTTACATTTAGACCTCTGAACCATTTTCAGCTGATTTTCGTGTATGGTGATAGGTAGGGGTCATGTTTTAATCCTCTGCTTTTGGTCAGTCAGTTTTCTCGGCATCATTTACTGAATAGGTTCTCCTGTCCCCCGTGATTGTTGTTGGAGGCTTTGTCAAAGATGAGTTGGTTGAGGAATTGAGGCATTGCTCCTGGAATCTGATCCTGTTTCTTTGGTCTATATGCCTGTTCATGTTCTAATACCAGACTGTTTTGCTTACTGTAGCCTTATCGTAAAGTTTGGAGACTGGAAGTGTGATACCTCCTGCCTTGTTTCTTTTGCCACGGATTGTTTAGGCTATTTCTAGTCGTTTATGTTTCCCTGTGAATGGAGCTCCTTATTGTTATTATTTCAGAGTAGGATTTTTTGAAGTTGGCCAACTCAGCTTTTCCTTCCTGTATGATTTCTTTGAGGTTCATTTCATGTTTGTCTTGTTTCCTGTCAATTTGTGCCATCTATTTTTTAATTTCTGCGCTTCTTAACTGGGAGGGCTCTTCATAGACAATTAATTGTTTTTGCTCTCTGGCTCCTTTCTTGTGCATTGTCTCTTTAAATTTCTGAGAGAGGCTTGTTTTCATCTTTCCTCATTTGACTGAGACCTCTCTTTACTAAGGGAGCGGATGGAGCTCCATGCGGTGCCAGACACTTGTTACCTTTTTTCTCCTTTGGGAAAGGTAATAGACCAGATTTTCTGCAGTGATTGGCCACGACAATAGGGAGAAGGGTGGTATGAGTCAACTTAAGGTGACCAGAATTGCTAACACCCCTTCCTCTCCTAGTGTGATCTCAGCTTGTATATATGCCTAGCTTACTGCGAAGGATGGATGGGGTGCCTGGATTTTATGCCTGCCTTTTTGTTTCCCCTCAATTCTAGGAATTCCTGCTGTTTGCAGGCATTTCACCCTTCCAAGAGTTTTCCGGGTGCCTATTTTAATCAGCATCTGGATCTCTACTTTCTGAAGGTATCAGTATTTGAATTCTCCAAAAATCATTTTATGAAGCTAACATCGCACTGATATCTAAACCAGGTAAAGATTCTATAAAATAGAGAACTACAGGCCAATATCGCTTAAGAACATAGATGCAAAAATTCTCAACGAGACTCTAGCCAATTGGTTGCAAAAATTCATCTAAAAATCATCCACTATGACCAAGTAGGCTTCGTCCCCAGAATGCAGGGCAGGTTCAATATTTGGAAGACCACAAAACTTAATTATATACATCAACCGATGTAGAAACAAGAACCTCATGATTATATCATTAGATGCACAAAAAAGTTTTGATACATTCCAGCAGCTCTTTTTGATAAAAACCCTCAAACACCTTGGTATAAAGGGAACATACCTCAAAATCATAAGTTTCATCTTTGATAAAGCCACACCTAGCATAGTACTAAATGGGCAGAAACTGAAAACTTTCTCTCTAAAACCTGGAACAAGACAGGGCTGCTCACTCTCACCCCTCTTGTTTAAACTTGTGTTGGAAGTCCTAGCTAGGGAAATTCCACAAGAGAAGGAAAATCAGGGGTATCCAAATAGGAAAAGAGGATGTCAAGTTGTCCCTCTTTGCTGATGGTGTGGTCCTATATCTTGAGAATCCAAGAAAATCTGTCAAAACCTACTTGCACTGATAAAGGACATTGGTAAAGTTTCAGGGTACAAAATAAATGTACAAAAGACAGTTACATTCCTATGCACCTACAACAAGCAGGCAGAAACCCAAATTAAAAACACAATTCCATTCACAAAAAGCAAACAACCAAAACAAGAAAAAAGAAAAGAAAAAGGAAAGAAATACCTCGGCATTTTCCTATCAAGAGAATTAAGTCCTTTGCAATGACAATAACAAAGCACTGCTAAAAGAAATCCAAGAAGACATAAACAAATGGAAAAATATTCCATGCTCATGGATAGGAATAATCAATATTGTTATAATGTCCATCCTACCAAAGGCATTCTACAGATTCAACCACTATCCCTTAAGTTATAAACATCATTCCTCTAAACCTGGAAATGACAATACAGAAATTCATATGGAATCATAACAAATCATGAATAGCCAAACTAATCCTTAGCAAAAGAAACAAAGCCAGAGGTATTACACTTCTAGACTTCAAACTTTACTCTAAGGCTACAGTAATCAAAACAGCCTGGAATTGGTACAAGAACAGGCACATAGACCAATGGAACAGGATAGAGATTTTGGAAAACAAAACCTTACTTCCTCAACCAACTCATCTTTGTCAAAATCTCCAAAACCTCCACTGGGGAGAGGAGAACCTATTTAGCAAATGGTGCTGGGAAAAGTCGCTGATCACATGCAGAAGAATTCTACTGGACCCCTACCTATCACCATACACAAAAATTAACTCTAAATGGATCAAAGACCTAAACATAAAATCTCAAAATATAAGAATCTTAGAAGATGCAGGAGACATCCTAATGGAAATTGGAACTAGCAACAATTTTCTATTCAGAATTCTAAATACCCATACCTTAAGAAATAAGATAGACAAGTGGGACCTCATCAAACTAATGAGCTTCGGCAAAGCATAAGAAACCATCTAGAGAGGAGGGAGACAGTCCACAGAATGGGAAAAAATATTTGTCAACTGTGTATCTGACAAAGACCTAACATTGAGGATCTACAAGGAACTCAAATGCACTGAAAGAAAAAACAAAACAAAACAGCCCAATTAAAAAGTCGGCAAAAGTCATTAATGGATACTTCTCAAAAGAAGATATATGGGCAGCCTTTTGGACACATGGAAAAGTGCTCAGTCTCACTTATCATCAGAGAATGCAAGTCAAAACCACAGTGAGATACCACCTAACCCCAGTAAGAATGGCCATCATTAATAAAACAAACAGCAACAGATGCTGGTGAGTATGCTGAGAAAAAGTAATGCTTCTATACTGCTGGGTTGAATGCAAACTAGTGCAACCTCTTTGGAGACAGTACAGTGATTTCTGAAAGA
>NW_007256518.1:19870-20642 GCF_000164805.1 Carlito syrichta | reverse complement strand
TTCCCTTCTGGATGGGTTTGCACTTTTTCTCAGGCAGTGGTGGTCATCACTGAGATAATGTTTGAAATAGTCCCTATTTTGCTGAATAGTCCCTGTTTTGCTTAATTTTGCCAGTAATTGGGGCAGAATGGGAGAAGTGAGATATGCAATTAATTCAGCCCTGGGGGTTGACAAAGAAGGGGACATGGGTAAACAAAGAAGCAAAGAGTTGGGGCTACAATTTAAGTCAGGGATGCTTTAACACTGCATGAGCAATTGTTAGCTGAAATATAAATTAGAAATGCCTACTGTTTAAAAAAAGAAGAGTTTATGTTTTTTAACAATTATTATTATTATTATTATTATTATTATTATTATTATTATTGGTACATAGTTGATTTTGATTGTATTCCAGTTGGACCATCACATTCTCTTCCAGCTAATTCTTCACCCAATATCATTTAGTTTGAATTTTTTAATGCTTCCTGTGCTAACTCATTCTGCTGTTACAGTATAGTAGTTTAAAATAGCTCCCTGTTTCAAATCAAATTCCAGAAGTAGTGCCTGCCCAAAGTAGGCATTGTACAAATATGTTCGATGGATGACCAAGCACTCCTATGCTTCTACAGTCATATATAAAACAGGACAACATTAAATAAAGGTCTTGAGATTCTTTCAGATAGCCACTAGTAAGTAAAGGCAGTGTTAGCATTATCTGTAATACTTGCTTGGAAAGAAAACAAATTTATCAGTATTCTAGTGTTTCTAAAATGGAGGAATAGCCAACCCAACC
>NW_007256518.1:0-19850 GCF_000164805.1 Carlito syrichta | reverse complement strand
CTAGGTATTTCCTTTGAGGGTTGAGCTTCAGGGATAGCATATATTTATTTCCACCAATCATGTAAGTGAAAGAAAATCGACAAGGACTAATATTTAATAGTCAGAATATATTTGCATTAACCCTAGATCTAGTATTCACCAAAGATCATTTTTGACTGTTTTTGTATGCTTCCTATCTCTGCCATCCTCATTTAAGCTATCCTCATAATTAAAGAGTTGCTGTCCTGAATTTTTATTCTCAAATATGCCAACCTGTTGTTCATTTCTGTGCCTGAATTTTAGATCTAACTCTCATTTTTTTTTCCAGGAGATGCTTTATACAGTGGCTAGGTAAAGTGACTTTCATACTCTGTTGCTAGTAGTGATGTCTCAGTGAAGGTACCTGAAACTTTCTATGCCTCAGTTTCCTCATCTGTAAGATGGTAATGGTATGTCTGGCTTTATGCAACAGAACTTTTCAGAGATCCAGTATGATTTTGAATAGGAAAGTATTTTGAAAATAATTCAGGACAACATAAATATAGGATATTTTTCTTCTTGGAAGCATAACTCAACTTAATGCAAACCACAAAGGTTCCCCCTTCTAGAATATTGCCATTGTGATCAGTGGGTATCATTTCTCTTAGTGTTTTGATGAAGACTTCTGGTTGAACCACTCTTCCACCATTGTTTAGAATTCCCTCTACAGTGTTCATTTTTGGTCTTTTACAGGTGTTAAATTTCAACCCCAGCCCCTAGTTATGAAAATTTGGGGCAAAATGACACCCAAGACTCTAGAAGATGCTTTTAAGATCCTTTTTGAAAATTTGGTAGCTGGAACTCACTAGTCTCCTGCTGAAAAGGAAAATTCATCTATAGTTATTGGAAAAATAGCTTTTATGTTTAATTTTGATCTCATTTCTGATAACTTGTATATTGATTTGTTTATAATATTGAAATTACCTCTCAGTTCAGTCAGTAATGATTTATTTTGATATTACAAAAAGTCATTAAAGGTAAGATAATACTCATTCTTCTATTACTTTGCTGCTTTCCTAAAGATAATTGACTTCGGATTTATAGTTCTCTTATTCCTAAAATAAGAACATTTGCCCACACAAAACTATTTGCCTAGCTATAATAAAATATTATCTACATAGACTTTTTTGGAGAAAGAAGTATACTTGAATGCTGAACAGTTTCACTCTGGATTTAATTTCTACTGCAAAATATAAAGTTTATCTGTGTGAAAATAGGGAGTAGCTACAGTGAAATGAATAGTAGCATTTAGTTCTTTGGAATGGAATGACTAGGGGATAGTTGGAAGAGTTAGGACTTTGCACAAGGATTTGCATCTAAGTTTCTTTCTTTTGTAAAGGCTGTTGGAAGGGTTTCTACCTAGATATACCAATAGCAGAGTTACTCAATTACCCCTGATTGTTTGGGGTAGCAGATACTATCAGGGTTCCACCCTTATCTTCTCAGCTTTAACCATTTCATTACATGCCAGCCCAACTTCAGATGCCAGTAATTGCATCTCCGCCTAGGGACTTTCTCTGTCTACTTGAACCAACCCTACCCTTGCCCATAGTAGGCCAGAAGTACCATGAAATTAATGCCACCCGAAAGTAGCCTTCAGTCAACAGCTTATGACAATGGCTGAATGAATCCCTCAGCCCCTTTGCTTCTTGGATGATATAACACTGAGGTGTGCTCTACACTATTTCCAAGAGTTCTCCAGTGGGATTGCATTCATATTGTCCCCAGTGGTAACTTTATGGTAATGACCCTTTTATTGACTTTTCCTTCCCTGTCTCACTTCCCCATTCCTTTACTGGTGGTTTTTGGGGTATGCGTTACTTACTCACCTGCCCCCTTTCCCCTCAAAAAAATCTGCACTCAAATACTTGACTCAGAGTTTGTGTCTAGGAGACTCCAAGCTAGGATAGTTGAAAATCTGGATTTTGTTCATACAAGCATGTTTAAGGAGAGAGGTTGACAGCTGTAGTCAGCAAAAGGATCATGAAGGATGATGAGTGACCTTACAGATTCAGATCTTAGAACTATTCATGAGGGCTATGCTGGCATCAGAGAGAAGGCTTTATGTAAAGGGGCAGGTGAGTAAGTAACTGAGTTCATGTAGCTGAGGGAGACGAGGGGGGGGAGAGAGAGAGAGAGAGAGAGAGAGAGAGAGAGACTTGAGGGACAAGAAAAGAACCTGAAGTTGAGAGTGACATATGAGGGTGTAGGAACCAAAGCTCACAAATGAGGGGAGGGGAGGTAATGGAGTTGTTTGGGCAATGCAGTGCACAGTTTATTCAGCCCACCACACCATTTCCATCACACATCAGTCCTTTCATAGTTCTTCCCTCACTCACTCTACATTACCACCACCCCATAGGAGACAGGGCCAGGACTTTGTTGATACAGATATCTGTGCATCTCTCCCCAACTATATTATTTTTAAAAATGTGGATAGATAATTCTGGTGAGATTGAGAAACCTGTACATAGTTAATATTCCTAGTTAAGGTGCAGAGAGTAGCACTGCAAAAGGAGCAAGATGTTTGACATTTAAAAATAGACCTTACTCTACTAATTAGTCTGTTCTGCCCATGGTAACCTTATTCAATGTTATGGTGGTAATCGCTTCTGGAAAGCTTTGACATATTTTATAATTGAACTGCCAGGTTCACACAGCTATAATTCATTCACAGATAAGTGTGTCTTGTTAACCAAATTATGTTGACTCCCTTGGAAAGTGATGTGAGGACTTTCCTGTTTCTTGTCTTCATGTGGTTTTACAGTCTCATGACAGACCATTAGCATGATGAAAGATTGATTATTTTCTTGGGTACCAAACTGTAATTTGGCCCCATTTTCATTTTTCTTTCTCATCAGCTGCAGAATCATATGCATTTATCAAAATGGGTGTCACCAGTTTTGAAATTCATGAAGTTAGATTGCATACTTGTCAAACGTTTTTTTTCTGGCATTGACAAAAACATCAACATCAGTTGATGTTGTTCTAAACAACATAAGTTGTTTAGAAATAGAGATGTCCAGGTGAAAGAATAGTGGAATCAAAATGAAAGACTAGAGACTGGAATACTCATTCATTCTACCGACACTTTTTTTTTTTAATGCATTCAGTTCACAGAGCAAATTGCCAGACATGGGCTAGAGTCTGTGAGGGGTTGGAGGGATGTAAGGCTGATTTAATCACTTAAAAGTATGTTTAGTGCCTACAGTGCTTGACACTGAACTAGGCACATGGGAAACAGCAGTAACAAAACAGGCAAAATCCTTTCCCTATAGAGGACATATTCTAGAAAGAGTTTATATGATATAAAAGTAAGGAGATATTTAGCCCTCATCCTCAAGGAACTTACAGTCTACTTGGAAAGGAAAAGTAAATGCACTAATTTAATCCCAAAACTTTGGGAGGTTGAGGCAGGAGGATTGCTTCAGCCTAGGTTCAAGATCAGCCTGAGCAACATAGCGAGACCTCATCTCTACAAAAAAATAAAAAAAAATAGCTGGGCCTAGTGGCATGTGCCTGTAGTCCCAGCAACTTGGGAGGTGGAGGTGGGAGGATAGCTGGAGTCTAGAAGATCAAAACTACAGTGAGCCATGATGGTGTCACTGCACTCCAGCCTGGTGGACAGAATGAGACCCTGACTCAAAATACGAAAATTACAAAGCAATGCAAAATGGGACAGATGAATAAAGAATGCATTTCATCTGTAGGTGGTTAAAGCAACCACAGTAAAATAATGACCCAACACTGCCTCTGCTGGAAATTGGCTAGAACCTCCAAGAAGTCACTTAAGTGTTTCTGGAGCAGTGGTCTAGTGGAATTTAACTGCTGATTAGAACCTCTTCATCATCTATCTTGAAGGCCATTCACAATGGGTAATCTGGAAGAAAAGCAATCTCTAAATGAAACTTTAAAAACGTATGACAAATATTATACCCAACAGTGATGCATGTATTTACTTAAGATTTAGAAACAAGATAAGATTGCCTGGTTCACTGTTTTGTGGATTTAACATGGTATTAGAGGCTGTAGGCAGTGCAACAGACAAGGAAGTTTAATACAGCTTTAAGAATAGGAAGGAAGAAGTTAAATTGTCATCATTTTCAGACAATCTAATTGTTTCAGAGAAAATTAAAAAAACTCAACAAGCTATTAGAATTTAAAAAGTTCAGCAAGGTTAGTGGATAAAAATAAAACTTAAAAATCGTCAGTGTTCCAATACATCAACAACAGCCAACTAGAAAATGTAATTTTAAGAATCCTATTTACAAGAGTGAGAAACTTTCATCTATGAATACATCTAACAAAAAATATAAACAACTTAATGTAGAAAACTGGGTGGAGAGTGCTACATTCTCTGTAGATGTTACTTCAAAAAAATTGTAACGATTTTGTGTGTGTGTGTGTGTATAATTTGGTAAGATGATCTTAAAATGTAAGGAAGATGTTAAAAAGCCAAGAACGCCAAGACAATTTTGAAAAATAAATAAATAAAAGAAAGGGACAAGAACATGACCTTTCAGATATATGCATTACAATATTACATTAATTAAAACAGTGTAGTGTTGCTACAGGGACTAAAAAATAGGCCATTTATTACAGGAAATGACAAATATTTCTGTGTGAGTGTGCTTGTGTGTAGCAATGTGTGAATGTGTGCCTTATTTTAAAATAGAACTCTCTTCCAGCCTGCGTTTTTGTTGAAGCATGGAGACAATAAATCCTATGTTCCAAAGACAACACCATATAAACGTCTCAAAGTCAAAATATGACAATTTTTTTTTTAAGTTGGAGTCTCACTCGGTCGCCCAGACTGGAGTGCAGTGGCACACTCCTGGCCACCACAGCCTCAACCTGCTGGGCTCCGGCGATCCTTCCATTCAGCCTTCCAAGTAGCTGGAACTACAGGCACGTGCTACCATGCCCGGTTAATTTTTTGATTTACTGTAGAGATGAGGTCTCGCCAAGTTGCCCAGGTGGGTCTCGAACCCGCGGGCTCAGGCACTCCACTCACCTCAGCCTCCCAAAGCCCTTCCCTTTTGTAGGAATGTAGATAGCAGTGGTGCCTTGAAGGGAGATTTGTAAAGAAAATTTCTTTGGTAGTTGCTGGTTATCTCACCCCAAATCTCTGCCAGTGCTATCTTCTGCCTCTGCCTCAAGTTAAAGGATAAAAAATGACTGTGAGAAGTTGGTATGGAGGTCCCACGGTTAGTGGGATCCAGTGGACTGGCGTTGGGACCCTTCCAGGAGATGTAGTGGCTATGCGAGGAGTGGGGGCCTGCTTTGACAAGTGGGGCAAGGTGCTCCTACGCTGAGACTGAGCTCAATTTCTGCACTTTGTTGGTGCTAAGGATGCCAGAGTGGTTCCTATGGGTGAGATAGGGCCAGCACAGAAGAGAGAGCCAGTCTAGAGCTTTACACAACTCTGTCTTAGAGATCCACAACTAGGGACAAAAGGATGCCAAGAGAGAGGAATCTACATGGAAAAGGCACACCCAAAAAACAAGGGTCAAGAAGAAAGTGGTCAGCCAGAGGACAGGCATTTGCCTGGCTCACTTGAAGCTCACATCAATGCCTCAGAGAGAGTCTCTGTAAAACAGTAGAGCGAAGAAGTCGACTGCAGTGTTGCCAGGCCCAGTGAGTATAAAGTCATCTTTCACTTCCTCCTCTCTTCTCAGCTTCTTTAGAATCAGAAAGCTGGAGAGGAATGTGGGGGAAGAGGGTTCGAAGTTTAAATAGAGAGAGGAAGGGGAAGGATCACCCACTGTTCCCACAACACAGTCTTCTTGTCTGCAGAGGCCCCACCTGAGTGGGAAAATATAACTAAGTCAGTTTGAATTTTAATCATTATATAGGACTGAACTTTTCTATGTATGCATATATTCAGGCTCCTGCTATAACATCAAGTAGCCATTTCTGAACAATCGCTCATGCTACAAAATCACAAACTATAAACAACCAGCTTATAAGGAACATAGAGTTTAGGCTGACCAAGCAAAATATATGGAACTTCTAACTAGATTACTAGCTAAAACCATAACAATTCTAATAAAAACTCTGGCATAGGCCCATCTTCACTAATATTTATACCCAGTCTCACAATCAGCTGATCCTTGCCTGCTTTTGGTCACAGATTCAGTCTTTAACCTTTAAGATACAAGATAGTGGGAGTATTCAATACTGATAACTTTCATCAAAACTAAAAATCAGATCCAGGGTGCAGACACTTAAAATTAAGATCTTCCCTCGTTCCCTCCCCTCCCTCCCCTTTCCCGCTCTTCCTTCCTTCTAACTGACCTTGTTCAAAGCAAAGAATCTCAGTGTCAATTTGGGGAAGATGCTAAGAAGTCATTTAATTGAAATTATTGAAAGGAGAGTTTCAGCAAAATCATAAAGGATACTTACCATCACACTGGCCCACCTAGGCTCTTATTTCTTCATCATTACTTGCTCCACTTATTTTGATTGCTTGGTTGATGAGTTATTTTGCCAGCCATCCCTTGCCTTCATTTGGCCCTCCATCTACTACTCAGTGGCCAAGCCCAGGTCTCCATGAGGTGTCTGATTTGTGTGTTGTCCTTCCTGCATTCTTGTTATCTTGTGTTTCTGTGCTTTTTGAGTGGTAAAAATATCTATGTGCAGAACTTAAAAACAGCCAACTAAGCTATGTAAATAATAAATACCTCCAAATATCAGCTGAAAATCCTAACATTGTGGCTGTGATAACTATGTCTAGGAAATGATACTATGTAAATGTAAAAAAATCAATTCAACGCCAAAAATGTATTAGATGCTTAAAAAAGAGAAATATAGATTTCTTTACCAATGACCACCAACTATAGGTCGCTACATTCATGGCAGGAAAGAGTCAGGAGGAGGAAGTGAACTAGAGAGAAAAAGAGATGGGTAATAAGAAAAAGAAGGTATGAGATTATCAGGTTGATGTCTAGAAGAGTCTCTGTTGAAACCTCTCTTCTCCTTCTACCTCTGTGTCAGCCCTCGCCTCCCATAGGGTACCTATCTCTTTCCCTGATAACCAAGTCTCCTGGATTCACTAATCATTTATTTAATATGCATCTTGACTGCACTAGATTTCATTGATTGTGAAGCCTATCAATGTGATTCTGGTTTTTATAGTAAAATTTGTAGTCTGTGAAAGCAAGTCTGTGATTGAGAAAATTGCAATACCATGTTTCTGAGAGATCCACAGAGCTCAGGACAAGTCTGGAGGAACACTGCATCTATTTCTGTAATCTTCTTTTGTGGTCCTAAGATATCTAAAAGAAATCTAAACTTGAGACTTTATCAGGGGCCATAGGAAAGAAAAGTACCTGGAATCTAAGATGAGCAATTAACATTCAGGTTTGATGGGGCCACAACAGTTTTAAATCGTTTCTGAGGTTAATCTCTTTTCTTTGACTTAAATGAAATCATTTATTATTGGTCACTGGTCCATATTTTCCACACATACCAAATAATGAAGTTGAAATCAAGGTTCTCATTCACTTGTTTCCAAAGTCCAGGCTTAGGTAACATGGCCGTTACATTCAGAATAAGAGACATAGTTTGCTAAGAAAATTAAGGATGTGAAATCTTTGTGGCTTTGTAAGCATTATATCACTATAAAAGGAGCAGATTCCCTGTTATGCAATACAAAATTAGAATCCCAGCAATGATTCTAACCTGCGTGTGACTTTGAGCAAATTTCCTTCTTTTTTTTTGAGTTGGAGTCTCATTCAGTCACCCAGACTGGAGTGCAGTGGCTGCTCTAGGCCACCGCAGCCTTGACCTGCTGGGCTCTGGCGATCCTTCCACCTCAGCCTTCCAAGTATCTGGAACTACAGGTGAGTACAACCATGCCCAGCTAATTTTTTGATTTATTGTAGAGATGAGGTCTCACCTGTCCAGGCGGGTCTCGAACCCACGGGCTCAGGCAATCCACTTACCTCAGCCTCCCAAAGGGCTGGGATTACAGGCTGAGCCTCTGAGCCTGGCTGGGCAAATTTCTTAAGCTCTCTGAGTTTCTGCATCTGTATAAAGGGAGTAATGATTTATATGCTATAAGGTTGTGAGATCTAAATGAGACTATATATGTAAAGTGCCTCTCACAATGCCTAGAACATTAGTGAACAGTCAGATAATACCTTGTTGTCCCATTTTTGAGCCCTGTATTACTTTTTAGTCACTGAGCTGACTGGGACAAGTTTGGTGTTTGTCTTAGTCAGGATGAGCTAGGTTATGCTGTCATAAAAATAACACTAAAATGTCAGTGATATAACAACAAAGACTGGTTTTCTGTTTGTGCTACTGGTCCACTGTAGGTTAATTATGGTTCTGGTCTACATTGCTTTCCCTCTGGCACCCAGAGTGCCCTTGACCTGGAACGCTGCCAGGTCAAGGGCAAAAAAAGAACATGGTGAGGAAGAGGTTAACCCTTAAAGCCTCCACTCAGAACTGACACATGTCACTTCTGCTCACATTCATTGGTTAAGACAAGTGACTTGGCCACACATGGGTTCAACAGAATGGAGAAGTATACATCTTTCACATAGGATGAACAACAAACATTGGTGAAGAATAGAAGTTTACCACAGGGTTGGTCCACGAGTGCTTATTTTCCAGCTTCATTTCCCTGAACTTTCCAGAAAAACATAGGGGGAGGCTATCTTATTATATGGTTATTCATTCATATGAGAAATTTTTATATAATCCTACCTACTTATTCTTTAAGTTTTAACTCAGATGCTGCTTCTACTATAGCCTTTTTGGATTGCCCTTCTTTTCTGAAAAATAAACTGTGGAGTGACATTTTGCTTCTTACAGCATGTACCACACACTGACATGCATTATAATGTATTATTTGCATAAATATTTTCTTTCTTGAGACTAATTATCCTCAAGGAGTTTAAAATCTGTGTCTTATTCATCTTTAGGACCCTTAAGGTACCTAGTTCAGTACCTTGTACATAATTGATTCAAATATTTGTAGAGATAAATTGAAGGTCTGAGATGAGAAGTGAATAGTATGTGTAGGTAGGATGGAGAAGAGTGAGTGTTGCACAATAGAGAAATGTCTCCTGTTGATATCAAATATATGTTTTCTGGAAGTCTTTTGTAGTAATCATAGGAAACTCCCTGGGGAAACTGGAATGTCAGCCTAGACTCTTGAGAACCATTCTTGCAGGGTTCAGAAAGGACAGAGGCTGTTGGAGAAAATTAAAGTCATCAGAGAACTATATCAGCTAGTTTATAATTAGCAGTTACTACAGGAAGAAGAAACATTTATTCCATTCTGACAACAAAGATTATATAATTGCACCAAGAGCCTTTGCCCACGCCCTGTCCAAGATGAGTTAAATATTTACAAACAGAAACAAATACCCTTAGCATTGGTAAGAACAGCAGGAAAGCAGGGGCTCTTAGTCTGCCACCAATCCATGAACACCAGGCAATGACTTCGTGATCATGTGGATGCATTAACTATGTCTTTATGTTCCTTTTCTTTACCAACAATCTTTAGTGCAAAGTTGGGTCTGAGAAAGAAACAAGAAAGATAAACTCTTCCCCAGTGACTGGAGATACCACAGAATCATCTGTATATTTTAAATTCAACTACTAGGTATTGAGAATGTACTATATTCCAGATACTGTGATAGTTTGAGCCTACTCAGTCTTTTAAACAACTTAGAGTCTTATTCTCAATATGTCTTTACACATGTTTTTTTTTTTTCTCGCCTGAAATATTCTGATCTCTGTTCCCTACATAGCCTTCTGGTTTTAGTTTAGACATCATATAATTTAGGAGGAATTTCAAGACTTCCAAACAAAGGTTTAGTTTTTTTCTTTCTCTGTACTTTTATAGCAATATAAAGTTCCCTCATCATAGCAAAATTGTAGTTTTAATTGTTTGTAGTTTCCATTGTTCTATACACTCTGGGAGGGCACGGCCTGTTTCTTGCTCATTTCTGTATCCCCTGTACCACTGTGATGCCTGATGAAAGTTGATTAAGTCATTATCTTTTTAATGTTATTACATGATCATATTATTTTAATGTATTACCATGTCAATGCCCTATAATATTGTTAAGTGTCTGTGTACTTTTGAGGATTTAGTCACTTGCAACTTGCTGAGTTTTTTGTTTTTTTTGTTTTTTTTTTTTGAGGCAGAGTCTCACTCTGTCACCCATGTTAGAATACAGTGGTATGATCACAGCTTACCGCTACCTCAAACTCATGGACTCAATTCTCTCGCCTCAGTCTCCCAGGTAGCTGGGACTATAGGTATATGCCACCATTTCAGGGCTAATTTTTTGATTTTTTTTGTAGAGACGGGATCTCGCTATGTTGCCTAGGCTGGTATTAAACTTCCTGGGCTCAAGGATTCCTCTCACCATGCCCGGCCAACTTGCTGTAATTTTGAAATGCTATCTTCAAAACTTCTGTGAGTAGCATGCTCCATTTTTCAGTGAGATGAACAAAACCAGGAGTCAAGATCTGTGTTCTAGTTTTAGTTCTGTAACTATCTTGCTGTGTATTCTTGGGAAATAGTTTCACCTCTCTGAACTGTTTTTCTTATCTGTCAAAAAAAAATGTGGAATAAGAGATGCTACATTTCTGACATTCTATACCTACAATTTTGTGGTGATATTAAAACACAACCCAAGCATTATTTTACTCTCCTCTCATTGAGTGATGAGGTCTATGTTCCCTTCCCTTGAATCTGGGGTCTGTAACTAATTGTCCAGTAAAATAAAGAAGTGATATTGTGCCAGTTTCCAGGTCCAGACTAAGAAATTCACAGCTTCTACTTCTTATCTCTTGGGATGCTCACAATGAAACCATGCCACAAAGAAGCCAAGGCATACTGGGGAGAGGCCTGGTGTGTAAAGGAACTGAGTTACCTGTTTACCTGGTCCTTACCTGGTCCTCAGCCCCAACTGAGCTCTCAGCTGACAGACAACACTAAGTTGCCAGCCACATGAGTGAGCCATTTAGAAAGTGAATCCTCCAGCCTCTGGTTGAGCTGTCTCTGCTGATGCCAAATAAAGCAGAAAGGAGCCGTCCCTTCCCAGTTCTTCTCAAATTCCAGAATCCAGAGCAAAATAAGTGATTGTTGTTGTTTTAAACCACGAGTTTTTAGAGTGGTTTGTTTTACACAGCAATAGATAATTGAGATAGACCTTTTGCTACTCCATAATGTCTCAGACCTTTCATCCACTACAGTCTTCTGAATTGTGTAAAATTATCTCCAGACCTTTGACAAATCAATGCTTACCCCAAATTTATAACAGAAACAACAGCAGTAGGAAGAAGATGCCATTAAGTGACCAAATGCTGGTTGAGTAGTACTCCCTCCAGGGCTTCTCAGCAGAGGTTAATGGAGAAAGCTTTGGTTCAGTTAACTGATGTAGGTGAAAAATGGACAAACCACTCTCGATTGCAATGTAAGTGCTATGATTGATGGTGACTGTCAGGACTTTCTGATTGTCAATTATGGATGGGTCCCAAAAAACACATGGAAGACTTTCTCTTTACTTATTTTTTGCAAAGTATTGTTCTCAACAGTGGCACTGAGGTGTCCATTCACCACTGTCCTCCTCAGTGGCCTGGGGGTTGAAACCCAGATCACGTCTTTCAAATGGCATTATGCTGTATGTAAACTAAGACATTTATACACCTCAAAAAAGTCAATCTCCAGCTAAAGCAGTTCAGGATGTGTAACGATGAGAGACTCTTCTTTCTCATTAGCTAAGTAATCAGTTTTCAACAGGATTCAGAAATGGAGATTGATGATGACATATTTGTGCTGCCATTGCAGTTTCTAGGACTAGTGATGTCTAGACTAGGTGCCAGGACTGAGCTTCTGGGATGACTGCCCTTCTACATTAAGGAGTGGATTTTCCTCCTTAGAGCATAATGGTTGTGAGCAGCAGCCACAGGGGTCAATAATCAGGGTAAAATCCCAGCTTATTAACTGTATAGCATTGGACAAGTTACTAGGCCTTTCTATGCCTCAACCTCAATTTTAAAATACTAGTGTGAGTGTCTGTTTGATATGTTTTTATAAAGTTAAATGAATTAATATGTATAAAGCACTTGACAAAATGCATGTGACATAGAAAGCACCATATAAGTTAGTTATTATTACTGTTAATATTGCCATTAGTTAATATTATTTTTTATTTATTTATTACTTTAAAGCTAAGAACCTTGTCTAGAATTAGATCCTTTATTTGCAGACAGCAAGCATAGGCTGCTACATCCAGGAGGCCTCTTATTAATTGTAAAAGTGCCAAACACACCATTGGACATCTCTTTTTCTGTCTCATTTTGGGGGCTTTGACATCCACAGCATTCCCCTCCCAGTTCTGCATTTTCCCAGAAACTGCCCATTCCCTCCACTTCTACCAGTCACTTTGTACATCATTGTTTGATCAATATATTTGAGAAAAGATTTGAGATTTGAGGCCTAATGGATTTTTTTGTCTTTCCTAGCACTCAGGTTTAAGACTACAGTTTAGATTGTATTCTCTGGAAATGGATTCTGAGACAGAGTTGTGTGCAGAAGGTTTTCTGGAGAGCACCTATAAAGAAGTGAGGAAGGCAGGGCTGAATGGAGGCAGAAGTTGGCCTATGGTAGGATTGCTGCAGAGGCCTTAGCTGATGTTTCGAGGCACACTGGAGCGGGTAAGGCCCTTCAAGTTGTCTCAAATTGAGGTTGACAGGGTTGGGCCTTGGTATCTCCAAATCAAACACTGAGGCTGAACACCTGGAGGGGTGTAAACTTGGGCAGGACTGTTTCTCATAGCCAAGGGCACTGTACACTAAGGGACACAGCTGTGAACCGTCTGCAGCTGATAGTCCCAGCAGCTGGGGATGGGAGCATTGGCCCTGAGAAGAGGAACTGAATGGAGCACTGCTGTTTCCACTAAGTGCAGATGATTTGTTTCATGAAAGATCTATTTCTAGTGAAAAGGGCTTTGAAGTCTATTCACAAGAGGCAAATGACTTAGGCAAATTATTTAATCTCTCTGAGCCTCATTTTCTCCTATACATCGAGATGAGATCATTTATAAAGGTTAACAGTTCTGCTATTGCATGTTTCCCATAGGAAATAGTCAATTCTAGTTCCCATCCCACCTTCTTCAATTTCATGAGACCAAGAATCTTAGGTCCAGAAATTCTAGACCCTGCATTTTCAAATAGCTTAAGGGCCTGTGTTTCTGCTGTCACTTAGGGCTAGCTCTGAGAGCCAGGAAGTGAATGTCACTTAAACACCTACAATGAGCCAGGCTTTTTACCAGCTCCTGGCACCCTCACCACAACACTGAGGGCAGGTGTTAGGTCCTCATTTCACACAAGAGGAAAGTGAAGCGTCGAGAGGTGAAGCAACTTTCTCAAGGTTATGTGGCTAACAAGGACCAGAGACAGGGTTCAAATCAAGGTTTATTCACTATTTCATGTACTGCTGCCCTGGCCAGGTTGGTGCCCTTCACTTTAAAGCCCAGGCTTTCAGAATATTGCTGGGAACAGAAAATTAAAATTTTAAGGTGGATTAATATTTTACAAATATTGATGTAACTTACTATTCTGCCTTCCTGAGCATGTGATTTTACCCTAGTTGACTCATGATATCCAGCTGCCCAGAAATTTTTTTGAGGTGATGTGTGTGTATGTGTGTGTGTGCTGGGATTAAGAAATGTTAAGGACAGAATACAGAAGGACCATGATCATGTTCACATAATATGATCGTGCAGCAGGGCAACAGCTTTGTAAGTCAAGTGATGGTCTTAAGAAAGAATTTGCTCAGTTTTTAAAGCTAATCCCCCTATTACAACCTAGCATATTCAGGCTCAAGGACCCACAGTAAAACTGAAACACACTGAATCCATATGGCAAAACTATGAGTCTCACTGCTCAGCCCTAGAAGGAGAAAAGGGCCCAGGGGAACCAAAAGACAGATGAGTCCCTTTTCCTCCAGAAGAAAAAGGAAAGGAGAAAAGGGAGAACAAATCACGCTGCTGTGGATTTCTGATTCATTTCTCTCCAGTCTTTAGTGAGGAGATGAGGAGGGGATTTAGAAAAATTAAGGTAACACTGAGAGTGAATGAGGCTCAGCATGGAAGTCCCTGGTTTAAACTGCAGTGCTACCAGCCCTCAATTCCAATGTGCCATAGACTTGGAGTATCTGTAAACATTTCATAGGGATCTCCTGTAATAGAATAAAAACCTCCTTCAACTGAGTCTTGGGTGGACAGCTGGGCCAGCGGGTAGATGGAACACTTGGCAGAGACCCAGGGTTTGTTCAATAACCAGTGAGGCCAAGTCACCACCGAATCTGAAACAATTTAGTAGGGTTAGCAGACCTGGGATTTACCACATACAGCCCTCAGTAAATAGTGGGGACAGCAGCAACAGCTCATTCAAATGGGAACTGAGTTATTTCCCTTGGAGGCAGGGGCCTTGGAGGCAGGGGTCACTGTGCCTGAGGACCCCAAGCTCTTCCTGCCATGATTAGGATGCATTTGTTCCCTCCCTCCATGGAACCATGATGTGTTAGATATTCTTTTCCCCACCCCACACAAGATCCATTTCTACCTTTTCTGTGTCAACTGAATTCCCTTGACCTCTGGTTTCTGGCTGCCTTTGGCCAATGGAAGGCATCAGCAGAAAAATCAGAGTATGGGTGGCAACAGAGATTAGGCTTATTTTCCTTGTGCTTCTTTCCTATCTGACAGTTGATTAAAGAAGAATTCATTCTCCTGCTGGCAGTCACAGCTCCTGATGGGCAACCTTCTCTCATAACTATAGGCCTCACTGGGCTCTGGAACCCTTCCCTCCCATTACCCTTTTAGGTACTTGCCCATCTCATGTTGGTTTCTCTTAACTCTATCTATACTTTAAAAAAATAGATCCTTTTTGAGTGTGGTTCCTTCTGGGCAGAATGACTTTCTGTTCTGATTTGTCCCAGATGGTTCCAGTTCATTCCAATTATTCTAGTGTAATTATTGCAACATTCCTCTTTACTCTCAGAAGATTCTGGTTTGGACAGTTTCCTACTCCTGGGATCCTGACTGCTGTACCATCTTAGGGAGAGTGACAGGAGGAGGTGCCATAGGTTTCATTGAACCACACTGAACTCTTAACTAATTGACTTTCCTGCTCATTCACAGGAGGGCATCAGATTAGTTATAGACACAATCAGAGAAACTAAATTTCCTCTACACTTGCGGGTTGTTATGTGAATGATTTTTCAAGTCCTGGTGCTCAACTGTTACTCCTGGGGAACGGGAATCTACCTTATATATCGTTACCAGCTCTACTGTACCTAGTACCCTGCTTGGCCTGAAATTCATAAGCATTGTCTAAATGAACAATAGGGGAATGGTGTCACCATGTTCAATCAACATGACAACTCATTCACACATGGAGGTAACCATGGCACCAGTTTTTACAGGAGCTGCATATACCTCACAGAGGGAGCTGACATTAAAGAAAAAAGAACTGATAGAATGTGTGTGTGTGTGTGTGTGTGTGTGTGTGTGTGTGTGTGCGCGCGCACACACATGTGTGTGTGTGTAGGTTTGGTCATGAGATTACAATCTCCACATGAATTACAATGAACTCTCCTTTCTGTTATGAGCATGAAATATTTAGAGGTTTGCCTGCAGATACCATGGTCCCAGGAATGAGCATCCCGGGGTCTAGTTAGTCTCCTTGCATCTGGAGTTAGAACTCACTGCCTCTACCTCCTGCCTGACCTCATTCTTTTTTTAAAATCTGAATTAATATAAGAAACTCAGTAGAACTTCAGTTTGTTCCTCCAGAGAAGCAGAAACTTGTAGTACTCAACAGCCCCACCTATCTATGGCAACTTCCAGAAACTCACCTGGCCTTTTTCCCTTCTGAATGGGTTTGCACTTTTTCTCAGGCAGTGGTGGTCATCACTGAGATAATGGTGGACAGTGTCGGGTGCTTCTGTGTGCCCTGTGCCAGTCAGTCTTGGGTGATGCCATAGTTATAGCCCTGAAAATGACACTTACCCCATGCTCATCCAGGGTGGTTCTCTGAGTGTTCTTTGATTTTGACTACTGCTCTTCTGGGCTCCTTCTCTCTGCTATACAGGGCTCACTCTCAAATTAAGCAGTCTCTACCCTCAGGTTTGGGATTCCTTTGAGGTCACCTATTTGCTATAGCAACTTGTACTGATCCTCCCTGCTATGAACTTTTCCCTGGAATTTATGGACTCTTTACCTTTTCTCTGGCCTTGGCATCCCTGATAAAAACTGTAGTTTTTGACTCTAGACCTTTATGATCAAACCCACTTGCTTTCTGTAACTCTGAAAGGATAATGTGTTCCCACAGTAATGAGAGGTGTCATGCTTAATATATGGCTGAAAATTCTTTGTTACTCTTCCCATCAAGAGGTGAAGTCTAATTCTCTTCCCCTTGAACATGGCCTAGCCATAGTGGTTTACTTCTGAAAAATAAGATGTAAAGAAAATGATGCTTTGTGACTACCAAAGCCACATCTTAAAAGGTGACACAGTGTTGGCCTGGCTTTCTGTCTTTCCTGGGAGGCTCACTCTTGAAACCCAACTCAGGCCACACATAAGGACACCTTCCTGTCCACTCCCAGCTCCAACCTTTATCTGACTGCAACCACCTAAGACCCTGAGAGAAAACCAGCTAGCTGAGTCCATTCAATCCCTTGACCTATGAAAAATAATATCAATAAACAATTATTACTGTTTTAATGCCATTATGTTTTGATTAGTTTTTTAGGCAATTGTAGACAATCATAATGAGAAGGCAAAAGAACTTGGAAAAAGTTCCTGAGAGCCAGAGGGTAATGAAAAGCTTATATATAAAGCACAATAACACGCTGGGGAGTCTGAGATTCTTAGTCAATCAAAGGAAAGATCAAGGAGAAATTTTAAAAATATCCTTAAAAACACAGTAAAGGAGACTAAACCTTCCTGATTTTTAGTGAGGACATGATAACAGGAAATCAACTTAAATTGCAGCATGACAAATTTGGGATTGATGTAAGCAGTGACTTTTGAGTGGGGGAAAAGTCTTGGGCACCCATGCTTTAGTGAGTTATAGTTTTTCTTGTCCTCTTACTTGGTCAAGTTCCTGCCCTCCCTTCGTGTTCACCGTGGTCTCTAAAAACCATTACTACAAAATAGAATAAATAAATACATATTGAAATAAAATGTGTTAATAAATTTAGATAAATATTACTTGCCTTTTAAAGAATTTTAAAAATAATGAAATTATGCCCAAACCTGTTTTTTCAAGAATGTTATCATCTCCTTAAGTAGTATTATTTTTTTTAAAAAAGTAACACCTCTGGATTAATTTGTTTGGAGCTATGCAGTATAATTTCCCACAAGATTCACATAGAAGTTGGTGGACTGGAGTGATAGCACTTTTCAGTATTCTTATTACACACAAGGCTATTTTACAATTCTATGGCTTTCAACTTTCTTCAACCTTGAAAGCCTCATTGTACCTTATATGCTTGTATACTTACTGCTAAGTATCCGCCACACCCTATCAAAAATCAAATACAGTTTTTTCTCTATATTTGTGAGTTCCACATCCATGGATTCAACCAACCTTGGATCAAAAATACTTGAATAAATAGAATGGATGGTTATGCCTGTACTGACAAGTGCAGACCTTTTTTCTTATTATTCCCTAAACAATATGGTATAACTATTGACATAGTATTTACAGGTTGACAGACATTATACATTATCTAGAGATGATTTAAAGTATACAGAAGGATGTGCATAGATTATATGCAAATACTGTGCCATTTTATATAATAAACTTGAGCATCATTGGATTTTGGTATCCGCAGGGGTTCTAGAACCAACCCCCCACAAATACAGAGGGACAACTTTATTATGCAGCTTAACAATCATTTATATAGCACATGATTCTGTGAGTTGACTGAGTCTTATAGAGTTTTTGAAACTAGTCTGAGACGTTGTTATATTTTATGTGGTTTTGTGAAGCCATCAGCATGTGAGATGCTCTGTAGTCACCAGGAATATGGTAGCTTATCAACAGACTCAGAAACCCTTCATTAGGCCTCTGCACACACCCAGTCTTGAAATATACATTTGTTTATTTTCCCCACCCTCCCACATGTACTCACCCACTGCTGTTCATTGGGCAGAATTCTGGATTTACAGAAAACATTCAGAAATCTCTTAGAGGAAAATGGTTGCCTTCCTTTTTTGTCTTAAACATAATCACAAAAGCCAAACTCAGAGAATTCTTTTCCTACTGCAATTTTTTATGCTAGAGGGCATTTCTTCATTTTATTATTTTCTTGTTAAAGAATATTTTATCTTACTAGTGGGTGGCGATCACATCAGAGGGAAGAAAAAGAAATCCAGGCATATTTCTGAGAAAAAAAATATTGTATTAACTGTTACATGATGGTGCATTCTTTATAGTTAATAGTCAGCTCAGGAAGGAGCACAAGAGAATAGCTTCCAAACTATGGAAAAAGCATAATCAACTCTGGGTAGGCCATACTCTATGTTAACAAACTCTGAGCTGCTTTCTCTAGGAAACCAGATTCATTTGCTGGTGGACAATTTTTCAGAATTAACCTATTGTTTATTATAGAGTGCCCTAGAGCTAGAAATTAACTTTGGCTAAACAACAGATCAGAGGTTCTCTTGACCTACAGTGCTGAATTTCCAATAGAACTAAGAGAAAGCTTTGGAAGGTTTAAAATATAAGTACCAAGACCAGAATCTGGAGAAAATACCTAAATGACACTGCAATTAACCAAATCACAGTAGTGAAGTGCTGCAGCTGGAGACTCTCTGTGAACTATGTTCCTCCCCTGAGCAGAGTCTCTTGCAGGGAGATCTGAATACTGCACCTTTATGGCCATCTCAAGGGGTCAAAAAATACCTTTGTTCATATTAGTTGGTTCCTGGTCTAGGTCAAATCCTCATAATAGACTTTCTGTAAATGTGAAATTGAATAGCATTTTCTAGAAAAAGAAATATTGCAGAGTATTTCTGGAGAATAATTGAGGCATTTAATTGAACAAATATGATATTATGAAAAATTAATAGTTTTCACTTGGAAAAGAGCAATACAGGTGCCAACTTGCCCTGTTTGATTTCTTAAAGGAAGCTAGACCCTAAGTATCTTTTCCATGTTTAACTAAAAAATGTGGATTTTAAAGCACCATCTTCAGTTGTAAAGTTTCAGTAATTCATTCTGGTATCTCTTACCTGTCTAATTGCACTACTTAGACTTATTTAAATTTTCTGGTTTAGACAAATCCAGGAATATAACAGTAGAGGTAAATTAAAAGGATATAGCAAATATCCCCACTTTTACTTCTTAGTTCCCCTGCTGTGAAATCATTGTTTTTTTTCATGCTTCCCTTTTCTCTTCTCCTTTATTTTTGATGTTAAGGAGAAAAATCTTTGCCTTTACCTTCTTTGGGTTCAGTGACTAGGACCTATAAATTAAACTGATAAAAGATAGATAAGGAAGAAAAGACAGAGTTTAATCACCAACATGTATGTGCAGATGGGATTCCACAAAGAAATGTGACCTAAAAGGGCAGCTAGAATTTGAGGCTTATATAGCATCTTAATAGGGAAAAGATGGGTGGGGGAGAAAGGACACTTATGAAAAACCAAATGACTTTTCCCTTAGGACCTTAGATGGGAGATAAAATAGTTTTTGTGATAATATTTGTTAAGGCATGGAGTGGAGACTTTTCCATCTCTGGTGATGTTTCAGTCTTCCCTAGTTGCTCCCAGGGAGAGGATTTATGGCAA
>NW_007256517.1:2758-4612 GCF_000164805.1 Carlito syrichta | reverse complement strand
TACGAGTGTAGAGGTTGGAGACAGTCCTTTTGGAGCACATGGCTGGAGGCACAGGATGGACATGCCCCATGTCCACCTTTGAAACCTCCCATGAATGACTGCCCGGAAAGCACCTTTTCCTCTCCCATCCCAGAGGGTGACTCCTCATGCTGGATGGCAGGGTTGCTGCTGGTGGTGGTGGTGGTGATTACTCTTATTTGGAGTCTGAATCCCACTCTGTCATCCATGCCAGAGTTCAGGGTCACACTCACGGTCACCGCGGAATCCACTAGTGGGCTCAGGTGATCCTTTCGCCTTGGACCACTGAGTGATTGGAACCACAGCCCTGAGCCATCAGGACCGGCTAATGTTTGGATTTATTTTTGATGGCCGACATGATGTCTTGCCCCATGTCCTGGGCTGATGTCAAAACCACAGACTCAGGCTGTCCACTCACCTGGGGCTCCAAAGGGCAGGGATGCCAGGCTGAGCCACTGAGCCTGGGCTGGGGTGGTGGTGGTGGTGGTTGGTATTATTACTCTGAGTCAGATTCCCACTTTGTCACCCAGGCCAGAGCACAGATTCCCATTCTCAGCAACAGTGACCTCCACTGTCTGGTCTCCAGGAATGCTCCTTCCTTGGTCTCCCAAGTGGCTGGAACGACAGATGTGTGCCATCTTGCTGGGCTCATTTTTTTTGGCTTCTTGTAGAGACGAGGTCTCATCAAGATGTCCGGACTGGTCTCAAACATGGTGGCTCAGGCCATCTTCTCACCTTGGCCTCCCAGAGCCCTGGAATGACAAGCATAATCTCCCACACCGAGCCTCCACACCTCTCTCGGGGCCCCACCTCGAGCACAGCTCCCATTCAATGATCCACAACCCCAGAGTGGGCGGCAGGTGTCACCCACTGAGCCCTCCCCAGCGAGAGTGCCTGGTGCAGGGTCATGTCTCCACTGGGTCACCCACACCTCCACCTGCCTCATGTCCAGTGTAGACCCACTCGATCCTCTCAGGGGCTGCTTCAGGGAAAGGGATCACATAACTCTCAAAACTTCGGGTAGCAGGGATGGCTAGGCACCTCACACCTATCTCATCAGAACTTGGGTTGGCTGAGAAGGGAAGATGGCCAGAGTCCGGGAGCTCAAGACCAGGCTGGACACCATAGCAAGCCCCCACCTCGACCCCAAGAAAAACCCAGAAAACCTTGGGTGAGGCTAGGCCTTGGCAGGAAGATTGCCTCCAGCCCAGAGCAGGAAGACAAGGAAGTCGACCAAATGGAAAGCCTGTGATTGCAGCAATTTGGGAGGCCCAGACCGAGAGGATGGCTTGATTTGGGCTGTTTGAGAGCAGCCTGGGCAACCCAGCAAGGAAAAAAAGACAGACAGAAAGAAAGAAAGAAAGAAAGAAAGAAAGAAAGAAAGAAAGAAAGAAAGAAAGAAAGAAAGAAAGAAAGAGGCAGGCCTTGGTGACTCAGCCTGTAATCCCATGATTTTAGAGGTCAAGGTGAGTGAATTTTCAGAGCCCACATGTTCGAGAGCTGCCTGGGCAACTTGGAGAGACCTCATCTCTACAATAATTCAAAAAAATTAGCCAGGTGTGGTAGCACATCACTGTAGATCCTACTACTTGGAAGGTTGAGGCAGAAGGATCACCGGTGCCTAGCAGGTCGAGGCTGTGGTGGCCAGGAGTGGCCACTACACTCCAGTCTGGGCAACTGAGTGAGACTCTGACTCAAAAAGAAAAGAAAGAAAGAAGTCTATTCTCCTGCAAACTTTCTGCCCTCAGTCCTTCATCCCTTCCGCCCCCACATGGAAGGGTCCCCCAAGCTCAGCACCTTCCAGCCCCAAATCCCCAAATGTTTGCCCCCACTTTG
>NW_007256517.1:0-1498 GCF_000164805.1 Carlito syrichta | reverse complement strand
GGGCTTTCTGGGTCACATGGCAAAATGCGTGAGACCGACGTGGCCAATGGCCACCTTTGAAACCTCTGGCAAAGGACAGGCTGGAAAGCGCCTTTTCCTCTCCCATCCCTAAGGGTGACTCCTAGCGCTGGGTGGCAGTGATGGCAGTGGTGGTGGTGATTATTATTATTTGGAGTCAGAATCCTGCTCTGTCGCCCATGCTGGAGTGCACGGGCAGGCTCACGCCCACTGTGGACTCCACATGCTGGGCTCAGGCAATCCTCCTGCCTTGCCCCCTGAGTGGCTGGAACAACTGGCCTGCCCCACCACGCCCAGCTGTTCTCTTGATTTATACTTGATGGCCGAATTGAGGTCTCACCCTGTGTCCCGGTCTGGTGTCGAACCTGCAGGCTCAGGCCGTCCACTTGGCTGGGCCTTCCAAGGGACAGAATGCCAGGTTGAGCCCCTGAGCATGGCCTGTGGTTTTGGTGGCAGTGGTCATTGGTATTATTATTCTGAGTCAGAGTTCCACTCTGTCGGACAGGCTGGAGCTCAGGGAACTGCTTGGTCACCATGACCTCTACTGACTGGGCTCCGGTGATACTCCCGCTATGTCCCC
The DNA here is from genome assembly GCF_000164805.1 of Carlito syrichta. NCBI lineage: Eukaryota > Metazoa > Chordata > Mammalia > Primates > Tarsiidae > Carlito > Carlito syrichta. The sequence goes on along the minus strand of NW_007256517.1, from coordinate 900 downwards.
CAATTGACTGGAATGAAAGGTCTCTGCCACCAAGCTTGACTCATTTTTTTGGCTTCTTGTAGAGATGAAGTCTCGCCAAGGTGCCTGGGCTTGTCTCAAACCTGGGGGCTCAGACCATCCTCTTGATTCAGTCTACTAGAGTGCAGGGATGACAGGTGTGAGCTCCTGCTCCTGGCATACACAACCCACTTGAGCCCCCATCACATGGCCTGCTCCCTTCCGATGACAGGGACCCCAGAGAAGGCGGCCAGATTTGCCCACTTAACTCTCCCCAGGGGGAGCACTTGGCACATGGGTGTGTCTTTCACTGGGCACCTACCCCTCCTGCCATCTCATTCCCCAGGGTGGAACTGCAAACTCCTCCCAGGGGCTGCCTCAGGAAAAGGGAGGGCTTGATTCTAAAAGCACTGGTAGGGCAGGGCAGCCGGGTGATTCATGTCTGTCTCCTAGGCACATGGAGAGGGCAAAACAGGAAGATGGCTGGAGCCCAGGACCTCGAGACCAGGCTGGTCACCATAGCAAGCACCTGCCTCGACCCCAAGAAAAACCCAGAAAACCTTGGGTGAGGGCAGCCCTTTGTGGGAGGATCACCTCTGGCCCAGAGTTCAACACCAGGCAGGGATACCAGGATGTTGACCAAAATGGAAAGGTATGATCACAGCAGTTTGGTAGGTACTAGCTGAGAGGATGGCCCAAGTTGGGCAGTTTGAGAGCAGCTGGGGCAACCAAGTGAGGAGAAAAAAGGAAGAAAGAAACACAGAAAGAAAGGAAGGAGGGAAGGCAGGAAGGAAGAAAGAAAGGAAAGAAAGAAATCCATTCTCCTGCAAACCTTTTGCCCCTCAGGCCTTCCACCCTGCCTCCCACATGTGAGGGTACCCCAAGCTTGGCAACATCCCACCC
>NW_007256516.1:4129-5799 GCF_000164805.1 Carlito syrichta | reverse complement strand
TTTTTTTTTTTTTTGAGTTGGAGTCTCGGTCCATTTCCCAGGCTGGAGTGTAGTAGTACACTCACGGTCACCTCAGTCTTGACCTGCTGGGTTCAGGTGATCCTCCAGCCTCAGCCTTCCAAGTAGCTGGAACTACAGGCACACGCCACCATGCCTGGCTAACTTTTTGATTTATTGTAGAGATGAGTTCTCACCAATTTGCCCAGGCCGGTCTCAAACTCCTGGGCTCAGGCCATTCTCTCACCTCAGCCTCCCAAAATGCTTGGATTATAGGTGTGAGCCACCATGCCCAGCTACCCCACTGCTTTTCTTTGAAGTAATTTTAGTTTGCATACATTAGTACCCTTTTGCTAGTAACAAATGACAGCTGTCCAGGGAGGCTGCTTTGACCTATTGCACTGATGCTGAGACTGGTCTCCTCAGAACACTGTCAACAGAGGAAAGCAAGTGCTTAGAGCAGTGTCTGGTGCCCATCAGAGCCTCTGTAAACATTTGCTATTATTAAAGCATAGGCCAAGTCTCCTGCAGTGTCTAATTTGTTTCTTTGTAAGTTCTACAGGCAGTGCAAGGCTGGGATGTCAGTGAACAGAATCTGGCTTAGAAAAAGCGGAAATTCCTGATCACTGAGACTAATCTTGCACCTTGGGTTCGTAAGCGGCGTTTATTGAGTTGGGACATGAGCTTGAACATGCAATCATTCATTCTGTCTGCAGACACTGTTTAGACACCTGCTTTGTGCCAGCACTGTGCGACACGGCTGCAGTGAATGAAATAATAGCCACCGCTTTTCACGCCAGGCTGTGTGAGCCCTCTACAGAAAGGCCTTTCCCGCGAGGCAGACAGCCTTATCCTTATTTTCCTGGAAGACGGAGGAAACTGAGGCATCGAGAAACTGAGCACTCACAGGGCAATTTAATGCCACAGACACACTCCTCTTCCCCAGCCCACTCCCTGAGCAGCGCCCTGTACGCCCGCCCTTAAGGAACTTACTATGTATTGGTTATTAAGAACTCAAGGGTTCGAGACCCACCTGGGCAATTTGGCGAGACCTCATCTCTACAATAATTCAAAAATTAGCCGGTGTGGTAGCACACGCACTACTTGGAAAGCTGAGGTGGAAGGATCGCCGGAGCCCAGCAGGTCGAGGCTGCCGTGGCCGGGAGCAGCCACTGCATTCCAGTCTGGGTGACACAGTGAGACTTCAACTCCAAAAAACAAACAAACAAAAAAAAACGGAAAAGAACTCAAGGAAGTTCCAACTACTTGGAAGGCTGAGTTGGAAGGACCGCCTGAGCCCAGCAGGTCAAGGCTGCGGTGGCCTGGAGCGAGCCACTGCCCCCCCCCCCCGCCTGGGCGTGCCCTCTAGCCTGCATGAGAGAGTGAGATAACTCAAAAAAAGAGCTCAAGGAGACCCTGAGCATCAACACGGCACATCTCATCCTCTCTAGACAGCCCCATATGTCGGAATGGGTCAGAGCGCACCCCCTCTGCTCTCAGGGGCACCCCACTTCCCACACCTCGGGGAACCAGGCGGAAGGAGGACGCCAGGGGTGGCATGTCTGCCTACGAACCTAGGCTCCTCAGGATCCTCTGGCGATCGTCCCGTCCCACCCTGCAAGAGAAGGTCGGATCCGAGCTGCTTCGCTCTCCCGGGATGCACGTCGAGTCGC
>NW_007256516.1:0-3194 GCF_000164805.1 Carlito syrichta | reverse complement strand
ATCCTGGGGAGGAAGCTTCGGATTGCGCAAGCTGAGCCCGGTCCCCCTGGAGGAGGAAGGTGATGCTCGCCCCGCGCCCTCCCCAGGCCCGCGACGGCTCCCCTCTCCGGTGGCCCCGGGCCCTGCTGGACGTCGAGCGGCTGCGGCCAGGCCGGCGCTCAGTCCCCAGCTGCGGCACCTCTCGGCCTGCCGAGGAGCAGTCTGGTGCCTCGGCCGGCGAAGAGGAAGCGAGAGTTATTTTAAGAATTCTGGGGTTGTCTTTCCCTCGCCTTGGGGGAAGGGTGTCAACGTCAGTTCCCACTTTCCTGTGTTATCTTGGCTGACTGTCATCTTCATGCTGTGCATTTGTAACATTCCAGTAACCCGCTTGTCGTGTGGTCGTGTGGTTGTGTGTTCGTTTCTTTGTATATCCGTGTGGATGTGTGTTAATTACCCTATTTTCAGCCAGCATCTTGGCCATCTCCGAATCCAGGCCTTGCGAAAAATCTGTAGCTGTGTATGAAGGGGGTGATTATTGAAATTCTCTTTTCGGACTTCCTCATCTTTGAGATAGCCTGTCATCCATCTCATGAGCCATTTAACACACATACAGCCCCCAGTACGCAGTAGGCATTTCATAAGTGGTGCTGTTACTGTTGTTTGTTACAACCGTTTTCATCCATGTCAACGCAGCTCCTTGATTCTTTGCAACTTGGTGATTTCGAACCTAAGACTACCATGTCTAATTTTTTTTTCTGCTTAATGAAATATACGAGGCGTTTGCTGTCCCAAAGCTGGACCCATCATCCTTACTCTCCCTAGAGAGTAAGAACTAGCCAATAAAGATGTTGGACATTTGCGTTGTTGTCTGCCCCCAGCTGGCTATAGGGGTGTCTTTCTCTGTATAGCCAAAACATAAAGGGGTGCCTGGAAAAACAGGCACTGCTAGAACACAGAGGTTCTCTGTGTCATTCTAAATTAGAGAAAGTTTTGCTGGGAAAGGGGTGGGATCCAGTCAGCCCCTCCATTCTCACTTGTCAGTAAACGTGTTGAGACTTGAAGAAATTTAGTTAGATCGCAAGAGCCTTTGGTACTGACTGGGCCTCTTTGGATGCAAAGGGGGTGACCCTCTTCCTGAGTGAAGGGTAGAGGGCAGTGACGTAAAGGAAGGGAAAACAGAAGCCAGGAAACTTGAGTTTTGTCCCTCTTAGTTCTATCTGTAGTATTTGTATTCAGAAATAAATCACCAAAACATCTGAGAGTCCAGTTGGTTCACATGAATATGTGGAGGGGTAACAACAAAATTCAACTTATTATCCATATACAAATCATACTGATTTTATCAATAAGAATGCTGCATGTACGTGCCCACGACATGGAACCTTGTTATAGCTCACTTGTACTGATGATTTCAATGATATCTGAATTAGTGTTAACAGTGGAGCGTCATCACAGTCGTCAGTCAGAACACTGATCAATGACACATTGACAGCAGTGGTGGTTTGGGAACTTTCCTGGCTCTTCCTAGCAACAATGGTGCTAATACCATTTACTTTTCAGAACTCTGAAGCCTTCCTAAACTCAATTTCCTTGAATCTCTTGTAGTCTCTACAGGATAGGCTGGGAAAGATACAGAAAAAGAGGTTTGGGGACTTGTCCAAGATCATGAGATTGTCCAAGATCATGGTTAAGTGTCACCATTGGGAATAGTAGGTCCGTCCTCTGGCTTTTCCCACTTGTCCACCTTTGGAACTGTAGTAGGTACTCAATTTCAGATGTTCCTCGACTGTAGTCTGATTATGTCCAGATAAATCCAGTCATAAACTGAAAATATCATAAGTCAAAATGCATTTAGTACACTTAACCTACTAAACCTCATAGCTTAACCTAGCCTACCTTAAATGTACTCAGAACACTTAAAATAGCTTACAGTTGTGCAAAATCATCTAACATAAAGCCTGTTTTATAATAAAGTGCTGAATATCTCATGCAATTTATTGAATACTGTGCTGAAAGGGAAAAACGCCTGGCTATAATTCACATTTTTAAAACAGGGAATCACTGGGTATCACGGTGGCCCATGCCTGTAATTCTGGCACGTTGGGAGGCTGAGGCAAGAGAATTGGGTGACACCTGGAGTTTGTGATCTGCCTAGGCAAAATAGGGAGACCTCATCTCTATAAAAAAAAATTAAAAATTAGCTGAGCACGGTGGTGCATGCCTATAGTCCCTGTTACTTGGAAGGCTGAAGTAGGAGGATCCCCCAAGCCTAGAAGTTTGATGTTGTGGTGAGCACTCCAGTCTGGTCAACAGAGCAAGATCTAGACTCAAAATAAACAAAAAAATCCAGACAAACAAAACAAAAACTAGAGAGTTATGTGGTAATTTTCTTTTATTACTTGGCAATTGTCTGAGCTAAGTGGCTAACTGCTTAAGACACAGGGGCAGAAGCACCATCAAGCTGGGCACTTAAGCTGTCTTCTGGAAATGCATTTCTGTGCCTTTCTGCACTGCTTCCTGCTTCCTGTTTCCTGCTTGGGGGTAGGGGTCTGCAGTAACTGCTAAGGTGACACCTACACTGGCTGCTGTCCAAGCAACTCTAGTGATTGCTGTGGGTGGGGGGGACATTGGGGGGAAACGTATCAGGTCCTTATTGGTTAATACAGGCGTGCCCAGGGAATACTTTGCAAAAGGACTTCTTCCAGCATCTGCTGAAATTGCCTCTTCTATAAGCCCCACCAGCCTCCTGTGCAGTTGTTATAACAGTGAGGACAACATTGAAGATGAAATAAAAAGTAAGGAGACATAAAGCCTGTTTCATAATAAAGCGTTGAATATTACAACACAGGCCCATTTTCTCTGGACATGCTATGTTCTAGGTGCCGTTCTAAGCCAATATTCCTGTCATGGATACACGTTGCCTCCCATCTTTTTTTTTTTGAGTCAGAATGTCACTCTGTGACTCACTCACTGCCACTGCAGCCTCGACCTGCTGGGCTCAGGAGATCCTTCTACCTCAGCCTTCCAAGTAGCTGAAACCACAGATGGCACTACCATGCCTGGCTAATTTTTTGATTTATTGCAGAGATGAGGGTTCACTTAGTTGTCCAGGCTGGTTTCGCACCTCTGGAACTCAGGTAATTCTCTCACCTCAGCCTCCCAAAGTGCTGAGATTACAGGGGTGAGCCACTGCTTCTGGCCACCTCCCATCTTTA
>NW_007256515.1:0-9675 GCF_000164805.1 Carlito syrichta | reverse complement strand
CCTCAGTTTCCTCTTCTGTAAAATGAGGAACATAATCATCCCTAAACATGGGTCGTTGCTTTCAGAATTACTTGAGTTATTATGTGAAAACACTTAGAACTGTGGTAGGCACACAATATAAGATTAATAAATGTGAGCTGTTGTACAAATACTTGCAAACTGAGAGTTTTACTGTTTTGATAGTTTTTTAGTTTGCATCTGTCTTTAATAAAGTCTAATAATCTAACAGTATAATCCTATCACTGAACAATGCAATTTACAAATCCCTTCTTTTCACTTTAACCACTGTGAAATGAGCTAAATAATTAACCTGAGAACATCTCAAAAGTACTTGTGAAACAACTGATCTCAGAAAATGGTTCTCCCATTTCTCCCCTGGGCTGTACAAAAGGCAAAGGGTCCTCTTTGACTCTGCCTTAGCCCCACACACCCCAAATTACAACCTCTGCAGGTCCCACCTATCTACCTCCAGACACGCCCTGTCCAGGTCCACACCCCTCTCTGCACACAGCTGTAGCCATGGTGCCTTCCACCCATGTCCCTCCCCTGGACTTCTGCAATATTCTCCTAATGGTTATCCCCACTCCCTAGCCTGTCCCTCTCTGGACATTCTCCACACGGCGGTCAAGTCACCTTCTAACAATGTAAATCAGGGCATGTCACTACCATACTCTAACATTCCACACTCACAATAAAACCCAAACTTTTTATATGGCCTAAACCATGTGGTTCCTGTCTGCCGCCCCTTACACCTCATCTCCCACCTATCTACACACTGTCTTCTAGGCTCCAACCCCTCAAATTTGTCCTCTGTTTCTAGATCAGTGGTACCCACATGTGGTGCAGGGACACTGACAAAATAGCCTGTCTAGGCCCGGCGTCTACTTGTTGCAGGACTCAGCTCCAATCTCACTTGGTAGAAAGAACTTCACTTGACAACCTCATCCATAACAATCCTGTCCCAGTCATTTTCTCCCTATGTACATGTTCATTTTCTTCAAAGCACAAATCTCCATATGAAATCACCCTGCTTATTGACTTGTCTCCCTGCTTATTGTCAGTTTTCCCAAACTAGACTGATTCCTTCGGGGACCAGCTTACCACGTTCTCTGTGCTGTTTCCCCAGTACCTAGACCAGTGCCTCACACACAAATCATGGAGTAACTATTACTGAATGGAAGGAATTGTCACCTGTTTGACACACTAGAGAGGACACAAATATTTGAAGCTGAGTGTTAAGAGCAACTAATCATGAAATTAGACATCAAAGGCTTAAAAATATTGCTGGATCTCATTGCACATCTGCAGCAGTGCTTTTCAAACTTGGATGTGAACCAACAGGAAAGATTACTCAAAATCTGGATACTTCCCCCACCACCTCCCTGGATTTAATTCGGCAGACCTAGGGTAGGTTGAAGTATCCACCATTTTGACCACCCTCTGACAATCTTGATGAAGGGCTCCATGGAGCACCCATGGAAAAAGTCCGAACCTAAGTAGTTCATATTTAAGTACAATTAATTTAATGCCTCCATGAAGAGTTCAATAGGCAGCATGGTTGGTTCCACATTTTTGCTATTGTGAATCATTCTGAAATAAACATGTGTGTACAGGTATCATTTTTGTAGAGTGATTTAAGTTCCTCCGGGTATATTCCCAGAAGGGGGATTGCTGGGTCATATGGAAGGTCAATTGCTAGTTTGTTTAGGAATCGCCACAGTGTTTTCCATAGAGGTTGAACTAGTTTGCATTTTCACCAGCAGTGTAGAAGTGTTTCCTTTTCTCCGCATCCTCGCCAGCATCTGTTTTTTGTCTGTTTGTTGTTGTTCTTGTTGTTTGATGACCATTCTTACTGGAGTTAGGTGGTATATGTGGTTTTGACTTGCATTTCTCTGATGATTAGTGAAGCTGAGCATTTTTTATGTGTCTGTTGGCTGCTTGTATGTCTTCTTTTGAGAAGTATCTATTCACGTTTTTTGCCCATTTTTTAATGGGGCTGTTTCTTTTCCTTTCGGCACGTTTGAGTTCCTTGTACTTCCTGGGTGTTCAGCCTTTGTCAGATATACAGTACGCAAATATTTTTTCCCATTCTGTGTGCTGTCTCCCTGTTCTCTTGATGGTTTCTTTTGCTTTGCAAAAACATTTCAGTTTGGTGAGGTCTCGCTTGTCTATCTTATCTCTTATGGCATGGGCTTTTGTTTTTTGTTTTGTCTTTTTAAATCCATTTTGTTCTCAATTCTGCCCTCTTAAAAGTCAGCATTATAACTCTCAATTTATTTATATTTGTAATTTTTTGGTATAAGTTTACTTTGTTTACAAATTTTGACGTAACTGAATGCCCTTGATTTAATTATGTCTCTTGTAAAGGAATAGTTTTAGATCTGGCTTCAATCAGTAATCTGAAAATATTGTAATAGGTAAGTTACATTCATTTACATTTTTATATGGCCTGCATATTTGGTCATTTTGGGTCAGTTATCTTTCATTTTTTATACACTGTAGTAACTTTTAATTGCACTGGGACTTTTACCATGTCATCTATTTTATTTGCTGTGTTTGGTATTGAAAATGAGTACTGCTTTTTTCTAGGAGTTACTTTTATAGTAATTTCTTAACAACCCTACTTTATGCCCTTAATGTAGAAATAACTCTTCTTGATGAATAGAGAGTCATGTAAAGATCTCAACAGATCATTCACATAAAAAGCAAAATTAGCCGGGCTCGGTGGCTCAGCCTGTAATCCCGCGCCTTTGGGAGGCTGAAGTGAGTGGATTGCCTGAGCCTGCGGGTTCGAGACCCGCCTGGGCAGCGAGACCTCATCTCTACAATAAATCAAAAAATCAGCCGGGCGTGGTAGCGCATGCCTGTAATGCCGGCTACTTGGAAGGCTGAGGCAGAAGGATCACCGGAGCCCAGCAGGTCGAGGGTGCGGTGGCCGGGAGCGGCCACTGCACTCTACTCTAGGTGACAGAGTGAGACTCCAACTCAAAAAAATGAAATAAAATAAAAAAGCAAAATTACACATTAAGCTTTGAAAGACAGCAAATTCAATAACTGAGAAAATGCAAGTATATATCACAGGCAATCATGCTGAATGAAAAAGGAAAGTAATTATAAAATGTGATTGTACAAATAACATCTGAATGTGAAAATGTTTTATGTATTCATATATATGTGTGTGGATGTTAACTACACACACACACACAAAGCATGCATATGTAAGTTTTATATCCCTATTCTTGCCTGCTTCTTAAACATATGGAGGACCCTCCCCAAAACTGAAATTATTTTTTGGAGTGCGTGCCTCTTGTAGTACAGACTTCCTCCACAAGATAAGTGTAGGAACCTATCGACAACCCATCAGTTTACCAACTAGTGATGCGAGAGGCTGCGTTTAGCTTCAGTGAATTTGTGGGGGGATTCTATCAACACATTTGCCCATTTCATGATGGGTGATTATGAATGCACTGCCCACATCATTCTGAGTGTTCAGGAGTTTTTCACCAAAATGGCGTGACCTCCATGCCCCACTCCCTATTTATCCAATCTCACCCCAAGGGACGTGTTTTGCTTTGTTTTGTTTTTGATGAAAAAGTCCTTAAAGGAAACATTTTGCCCACGTGGAAGAGGTGAAACAAACACGGCAGGAGCACTGAAAGACATTAAAAGTGACACATTGAAAAACTGTTTTGAGCAGTGGAAAAATTGTCTTAGTAGGTATATTGCATCAAACGGAGAGTATTTTGAAGGTTACTGGACTTCAAACGTGTAAGAATAAATACAAAATTTTCATACATGAATTTTTGGGTTTTGGGGGTCCCCACTCTTGTGTCCCTTTAATAGTGAGTTACCCTTTGTGACCCTGACTTGGGGCATCTGTTACATGGGCAGATTGATACTTTCCTCACAGAGCTATCGTGAAGAGAAAATGATAAATGAGCAAACCTATGGAAAGTGTCTCTAACACGTACTACTGCAAGAAATATATGTATTGGCCTGTCCCATTATCTCCCTTCCACAAAAGATGTGATTTTAACATGAACAATTCCTGGAGATCTATTAGATTTGAAGCAGCAGAAAATGGAATGTTATGACAGGAAACCTTTGCGATCTCTTCTCTGCAGGACAAGTTACCTTGGGGTGGAATGGAGAAGAAAGCAAATCATTCCTTAGTTATTTGTTATTTGTTCTTTGATGTCCTCTCCTACCACCCTCTTTCACTTTCTATTTGGGCACTGGAATAGCAGCCTCTCGCTGAGGCTTAGAAAGGAGACAGCACAGAATGACAGAGCATGAGACGGCTCTGCTGTACATCAGGACTGAAACAGGAGACCTGGGTTTCCAATACCAGATCTGTCCTGGTATCAAGGACCCTGGGGAATCACTGCCCTTGTGCTGGTCTCAGTTCTTACACAGAAAAGAAATGGACATTCCCAGTAGTTGGGGACCAGGGCTTTGGAGTCGCATGGGTAGAATCTTTGAGCACATTCCATTACTGGTTTTAGGATCGCTAGGAAATGTTGAGTCTTCAGACAAATGAAACCCATACATGATGCATGTATATTAAACTATGGAGAATAACATGGGAAGAATTGTACAAAAGTGACACATTTTTAAAAATCAACAAGTAGTGGGATCAGTGATTATTTTTTCTCTCTGGACTTGACTATGCTTCCCACAATATATAAGTTAGTATGGATCTTTTAAAAAGTCTGAATTGGAGCTCAAAGAAACTAATTTTTATGAAATAATTCAGACATACAAAAGTTATAGAATATAAGAACCTTCTGTGTACTCATGTTAACGTATAAAATATGACATAAGCAGTTGAAGGTCACACTGCAGTCCTCTCTGAGTGCATTAGCCTCCTACTTACCCAGAAGTAGTCACAATGTAGACTTTGGGTTTCTCTCTCTCTCTGTCTCTCTCTCTCTCTCTCTCTCTCTCTCTCTCTCTCTCTCTCTCTCTCTCTCTTTATGATTCAGGGTCTCACTTGGTTACACAGGCTGGAGTACAGTAGCATGATCATGGCTCACCGCAGCCTCAAACTCCTAGACTCAAGCCGTCCTCTCACCTCAGCCACCCTAATAGCTGGGACTACACGATGTGCCGGCATGCTCAGGTATGTTTTATTTTTTTGTAGAGACAGGATTCTGCCATGTTGCCCAGGCTGGTCTCAAACTCCTGGTCTCAAGCAATCCTCCCACCTTGGCCTCCCAAAGTGCTGGGATTATAGGCATGCGCCACTACACCTGAGTTTTCCATTTTTAAGACATTTCTTTGTAGTTTCATTATACGTGTATTTACCTGTACATGAAATGTGGTATTTGTGGTATGGGTTCATCTCTAAACACCTGGCTATCTCATGGCATAGGAGGAAGGAAGAAAAATGAGAACAAATACATGTTCCCATCTCAACAATAAGACCTGCCATATTTGCCTTCTTGTCCTGTGTACTGTCTTACAGACTTACTGAAACAGTACACCTGTTTCCTCAGTTTATATGCTGTAAGGAGCAGTAACTCATTTTCAAATGTCACCCCCTTCCCCCTTTTTTTACCCTGATGTACTCAACTCCTTAATGTTTCCCTGGAGACAACTTGCCTAAAACAGTATCTCAACCTATCCTGAACATGAGACATCTTCTTATTTGTCTAAGTCTAATTTTTTGTATTTCTTTCCAACTTACCCATTTAGGCCTGTCCTTTGTGTCTAGAACCGGATATAGACCATCCTAGTCAAAGAAGACAGTGCTTATTAGTTTTGATATGTCCAGACAACTGCCCCAATCCCTTATTGGTTGAGGGGTGCACATTATTTAGAGTTTCATCTGATTTTTTAATTTCAAGTGCTGGGCATGTGTTTATTTTCCTTTACTGTTGTTGTTATTTGCGCAGGGAAAGTACTTTGCAGGTGTTTTCTTTGCTTGTAATGATTGTTCCTGGGGCCCAGTCAGCTTCTTCCCTGAATCCCACTGTGTCAGGATTCTCTCCCTCTGGAAACTGTGGTGCTGAGTGCTGGGTGGTTTCATGAAGTCCCTTCTCCTTCCTTCCCCTGTGGCACTCACTGCTTGGCTAACTAGGTGGGTAAACAGAGGAGCCTGCTGTCAATTCCAGGGGCTTCATTTGGGGGAGGGCAGAGAGAAGTATGTCGTGACACCACTTGCATGTCATGACCTTCTCTAAAATCCTGGGACGTGGAGATGTCGTGTGATGTCTCAGTGCAAGGCTCATTGAAGAGACGTGCTTGCCCCTCTCCTGGGCGTCTGTAATTTCCCTGAAGCTGCCCAGTTGGGGCTGTCATGTGGATGGACTTATACTTTAGTTCTGAGACCACCTAGTACCTAATTTCCTTGGCTTAGGGATGTTCCCTATTCCGAACCTGAGCCATTTTATGAGTATGGCTGGAGTTATTATTTTTCTCCTGATGTTTGTTCACCTCCAAACCCAGCCACTTGAATTGTGTATAAAAAAAAGCAAAGGCAGGAAGCACTAACAGTCAATTTTGGTATGATAATAATGATAAGAAGGTCCATGTTTGTTCTTGACTTCATCAGTGCCTGACACTGTTGTAAGAGCCAAACCTGTACTTCCTCATTTAATCCTCCCCACAATCTAGGAGGAGGAGCTATTGCTTCCTGACTTTAAGCATTAGGGAACTGGGCACAGCAAGGGCGGGACTTGCAAGTGGCGAGGCTTAGGTTTGAACAAAGGCTGTGTGGCTCCCGAGCTGCTACGTTGATCCAGTATGGGGACGTAGAGTGTATGCCTTTATAATTAGGCTAAAGATCTCAAGTTGTGGTTATCCTGGATTTGTGATGGGTCCTAAATTCAATGATTCGTGTCTCTGTAACAGAAAGAAGAGAGAGATTTGACAGACACAGGAAAAAGGCCATGGGAACTTGGAGGCAAGGATTAGAGTTATGTTGCCACAAACCAATTAAAGCAGGACCCACCAGAGGCTGGAAGAGTTAGGGAAAGATTCCGCTCTACAGACCTCACAGGTATCCGGGTCTTGCCTGGGCCTTGGTTTCTTACTTCTGGCCTTGGATTTGTATTTCTGAACTGCGAAATAGTACATTTCTGTTGTTAAAACCCATGAAAGTGGAGGTGATTTGTTAGCACAGCCCCAAGAAACGAGTACACTCACAAACAACATCCTCCACCTGTTATTGCTTGTGAATAAACTTTAATCTATAGTCTAGTTCCTCATGCCTACAGTGATACTAATGCCAATAAGAGATGTCAAAAGAAATGAACATGGCTGACATCTTTTCTGTACCATGTGTTTTTATGTATGGCACCATTCGGTGTGCACAGCATTTTTAAGAGTTAGTCTTGTGGCCGGGCTCGGTGGCTCAGCCTGGAATCCCAGCACTTTGGGAGGCTGAGGCCAGTGGACTGCCTGAGTCCGCGGGTTTGAGGCCAGCCCGCGCAACTTGGCGAGACCTCCTCTCTACAATAAATTTAAAAAAATTTTTTTATCTAGCCAGGCGTGGTAGCGCACTCCTGTAGTTCCGGCTACTTGGAAGGCTGAGGCAGAAGGATCGCCAGAGCCCAGGAGGTTGACGCTGGGGTGGCCGTGAGTGTGCCACGGCACTCCAGCCTGGTTGACGGAGTGAGACTCCAACTTAAAAAAAAAAAAAAAAAGCCTTGCTAAAGCCCATTTTATACAAGAGAAACTGAAAATAAACACTTACCCAAGGCTGCACAGCTAGAGTGGAGCAGTGTGGATTTGTGTCCAGTAAATCAGGTTCCAGAGAGAGCCTGGGAGACTGTCAAAGCTCTGTTGTCAAACGAAAGAAGCAGTCTGCGCAAGCATGCGTATTTTAGCGTGTTACTAAAAGTCATACTCATTATGGTAAAGCATTTATACAAGCTGGACCTAGTGACAGAGAGGTAGATGAAGACCTTGGTGAGATCACGTTTATTACAATCCTGGGGATAGAAGTCACGGTGCAGCGGGATAAGGAGGAGTCAGTCAGTGGGAACTGAAGAGGGAGAACAGGGAATGTGGAAAACTCTTACATACTTTAAATTCAAAAGGGAGGAGAGAGACTCAGAGATAGAGGTGGAGGTAGAGGCAGAGGGTGAGGGGAGGCAAGAGAGATCTAAATCCTGAGGCTGCATGGGTGATGGGGGGGGCCCAGGAGGGATTTGTGAAAATCTTCAACTTCTTGAAAGTTGAGCAAGTTTAAAAATTAATGCGAAGGCCGGGCCCGGTGGCTCAGCCTGTAATCCCAGCGCTTTGGGAGGCTGAGGTGAGTGGATTGCCTGAGCCCGCGGGTTCGAGACCCGCCTGGGCAACTTGGCGAGACCTCATCTCTACACAAAATCAAAAGTTAGCCGGGTGTGGTAGCATGCGCCTGTAGTTCCGGCTACTTGGAAGGCTGAGGCGGAAGGATCGCCGGAGCCCCAGCAGGTCGAGGCTGCGGTGGCTGGGAGCGGCCACTGCACTCCAGTCTGGGCGACAGAGTGAGACTCCAACTAAAAAAAAAAAAAGGCAGATTTTTATATGAGTCCAAATTCTGTCCCTTTTTATTTATTTGACCTTGGACAAGTTAGTTAGCATCTTTCCATTTTAATGCCATTGACTTTTTTAAAAAGGAACAATAATAATAATGTCTACCTTAAAGAGTGGTTGGAATATTTAAATAAGATAATATGTAGAGTGCAATTATTACAGTGTCTGACATCATAAGATATCAGGTAACGTTAGCATCTGATAGTTTCCATCTTCTCATCCAATTACTGCAATACTTTTGTAATTTGTTTCACTGACTCTAGGCTTGCCTCCATTTAGAAACTCAAAACATAAAAATAAAAAAATAAACATAAAAATAAAAAACTCAAAACATAAAAATAAAAAAGTAAACATAAAAATAAAAACATAAAATAAAACATAAAAATAAAAAAATAAAATAAATTAATGCGAAGGAGCCATCATACATCAAAATTAACCCCTGCAGTTGCCCATGTATTATCTTCATTCTTACACTGTTAATTCTACTTTAGAGATCGTGAGATGCCTGTAATAGAATACTGAGCTCAATATAGATTGAGTTATAGTGAATGAAAGAATGGACAGTGTGTGCAAAGAATGCTAGTAACTCTGGGGTTTTGTCTCTCAAGGAGGCAGCGGATGTTTAAAATCCTGGTGTGGTGTGACTGGATAATGCGCGATCTGAGGGTCACTGCCTTGGTGATTGCGTGGCAGAATCTTTCTGTAAATACATGAACACACCAAGCAGCCCAGTACCAGCCATTGGATAAACACCATGCTTTGCCTCGCTTGCGCGATTCATCTCTGAGCTCACCAGTTGAGTTTAAAGACAACACCTGTCTTCTCAATGAGAAGAAATGAGTTTTGGTCTGCTCAGAGGCATTATGATGCTGAGCAGCTCTCTGAGCTGCCAAAAATCACAAAAAGTAGAGAAACTTCTCTCTTCAAAGTTTTGAACTCAAGGCAAGAGACACATTTGCTTCATTCCTCTAGATGCCTGTGTTCTTACTGGGGTAAACAGACAATCAGAAACGGCTTTTCCTAATGCCTCCCTCGCCCTGAGGCTCAGCTAGCCCCTACTGCTGCGTCCCACCATTTAAAGGCCCATTGAAGTCCGACTCCATGCCTTATTCTGGGGACAGGTTTTTTTTCACTTATCCCTCACGCAGCTCT
>NW_007256514.1:3423-4394 GCF_000164805.1 Carlito syrichta | reverse complement strand
CAGCCAAAATGTCTCCAAATATTACCAAATGCACCCAATGTAGGGGTGAGGTGGGGTGCAAAATCTCCTTCAGTTGAGAACCATTGATTTAAAGAATTAAGAAAACCCCCTTTTGAAGTACCCTTTGAAGAGCAGATAGGTTTTGTCAGACCAAAACAGGGAAATGCAGGGTGTTGTTTGTGGCAGAGGAATCTTGTGAGTGGAAGGTGCAGAGGTAGAGTGTACTGGGGGCATTTGGGGAGCAGCAAGTGATACTTCTAGTCTAGGAAAGAGGAATGAACAAGGGCAGTGGCAGAAATTAAGCTGAAGGGTGGAGGATGTCAGGTGCAACAGTTTGGAATCTGTTTGAGCAGGAATTATCTTTACCAGAACTACACATTTAGAAAGATTAACTTGAAATCAGGTGTACAGTGGCTGAAGGCAGGGACAACCTTGAGGTAGAGGACCAATTATTAGCAGTGTCTAATCTCTGTTACTTCATAGAGATGAATCCCTGTTCTTCATTCTGTGAAGATGTTAGCCCATATGTATTTATGTCTGTTAAGTACTGGGCACTACTCCAGCTGCAGGAGTAGAACCCAGAATCAGACAAAGTCCCTGTTCTTGTGGAGTTTCCATTCTAGAGACAATTAGCTAATAAAAATTCTTGAACTCTACAGAAAGTGCAACAATCGACCGGGGTCAGTAACTGAAAGGTTGCTAATAGTTTGTGATAAAATTCATTATAATTGTCCAAGACATACTCACAATTTTGTTACAATGTATATTGCATTTACATCAACATTTATTAGAAATTTCATCCCTGG
Source organism: Carlito syrichta (assembly GCF_000164805.1). Classification (NCBI taxonomy): domain Eukaryota; kingdom Metazoa; phylum Chordata; class Mammalia; order Primates; family Tarsiidae; genus Carlito; species Carlito syrichta. Next base: position 3,588 of record NW_007256514.1, on the reverse strand, counting down.
GCAGTCAAAACTAGAGGTAAAAGAGAATGTATGTTTCCACTGTTGACATCTGAATGTCTGTTATAAAGACCATTTGTTTGTAAATTTCTTCATTGGAGAGCAGTTTTACCATATGTCACTGGGACGTTTGGACAGTTCCTTTGAAAACAAAGGGACAGAGAGGAA
>NW_007256514.1:0-2344 GCF_000164805.1 Carlito syrichta | reverse complement strand
TTTAGAAATGAAAAAAACTGAATCCCAGAGAGTATAGATGATGAGTTCAAGGTCACACAGCTTGGAGTAGTGGATTTATTCTTGTCTGACTTAAAGATCCAGGTTCTGTCCACACACAAAGGGAACCTGTGTTCTGTGGAAACCTGTGAGAGCACTGGAAAAACTCATTTGGCTTAGATGGTTTTCTTGCAGCCTTGCTGAGATGTTCAATAAATATTCATAATTAATCCAACAGGAAACATGACCTTAACTCAAACAATCTCCTTCATTGATGTGCTTCTGTAATTATCACCAGTCTAGGACTGCCAGAGCTTGAGTCCTCTGTGTTCACATCCAGTGGAAGCCTCAACATTTGGAAGTGCTAGATTTTATTTTTCATTAGTTTGTTTCATCAATAGTCTATTGGGCATTTACACACATGCTTTTTGTGACAGAGCCCAGTATGAGTCACAGCTTCCTCTCCCCATTCTGTTATAGTGTCAGTCTACAGAAACATATAGGAATGTGTAAAATGAACAAACAAACAAATTATGGAGTATGCAATAATGCATAATTGAAACTGCCAAAATATTTCATATGTTGTTTAATAGTTTTCTAAAGCTACAGAACCTTTGATTCATTATTTATCATTATTTATTTGGTACTTATGCATTTTTGGTAGTCACTGAAATGCAAAATGGACAGAGAGGAGCTTTGATATATTATTCACCTGCATCTAAGCTTATTCTTAATTTAAAAGCTCTAGTAAATAACATCATGCTTTCTTGAACATCTAGAAATTCAAATAATAATTTATGAAACAAAATATTTCAAGTAGAATAATGCAGAAATCCTCTTAAATATTAATGTCCCCTCACTATGTCCCTTCAAAGGGTGTATAATGATTGTAGCAAAGAAACCTAAAGTTATTTTCCTTCAGATTTTGGTCACATCCTGGGATTTTCATCATTGCCACTTCTGGCTTATCTAGATGGGTTTGCACGTCAGCCTGTGGCAGAGAAAGACAACCCATGACTTCACCAGGCAGGTATTTGCTCTGTCATAATATGTTAATTGCTTATGTTGGGTTAATAGATGAGTAATAATCATAGCAAATATTTAGTGAATGCTTGGGTACTCTTTGTTAGGGCACCTAGACTGTTTACATACATTATCCCATTTAATCCTCACAATTCTATGAGTTTGGTACAATTAAATCTTAAGGTATTTTCTACAGCCAGGTACGGTGGCTCGCACCTATAATCCCAGCACTTTGGGAGGCAGAGGCAAGAGGATTGCCTGAGCCCGGGTGTTTGAGACCAGTCTGGGCAACTTGGCAAGACCTAGTCTCTACGATAAATTTAAAAATTAGCCAGGCATGGTAGCATGTGCCTGTTGTTCCAGCTACTTGGAAGACTGAGATAGAAGGATTGCCTGAGCCCAGCAGGTCAAGGCTGTGGTAGCCATGAGCATAACACTGTAATCCAGCCTGAGCAACAGAGTGAGACTTTGACACACAAAAAATTTTCTTGGTGTTATCTGATGAATTATGCTAAACATGTAAGGACAAAATAATATCTATTTTATACATGTCCTTCTAGAATACAGCAAAGAAGGCTACACTTTCCAATTCATTTCATAAGTCTAGTATTACTCTAATACTAAAATTAGAAAAAGACATTACAAGAAAATAAAGCTGGGGCCAGAAGAAGTGGTTCATACCTATAATTTCCTACTTAGGGAGGCCAGGGTGGGAGGATCACTTGTGCCCAGGAGTTCTAGACCAGCCTGGGCAACACAGCGAAACTTCATCTCTACAAAAAATTTAAAAGATTAGCTGGGCATGGTGGCATCTGCCTGCAGTCCCAACTACTTGGGAAGCTGAGGCAGAAGGATCACCTGAACTCAGGAGGTTGAGACTGCAGTGAGCTGTGATCTTGCTACTGCCCTCCAGGCTGGGCAACAAAGTGAGACTACAACTCAAAAAAAAAAAAAGAAAGAAAAGAAAAGAAAGCTACAGACCAATATCCTTCTTAAACATAGACATAAATATCCTCAATAAAATACTAGCAAATTGAGCTGGAAGCTTATAAAAAGTATAATACATCATGACCATGATCAACGTTATTTCATATGGTCTGCAGAAGACCCTAGAAACATGTTTATTTCAAAGTTTACTTTAACTTATTGCAAACATCAGAATAAAGGTCAGCAGAGACAAGTGACAGGAGATGTGGTGGCTGTAGGTAGCACTATGAGCATCTTGTAGATGACTGCATGTATATGATAGCCAGTGACTGCTGTAACATCTGTCAGTATTGGCCAAACACTGTGGAAGGAGCTTGCCAAAGTGCTGAAGTGTCTG
>NW_007256513.1:1505-8432 GCF_000164805.1 Carlito syrichta | reverse complement strand
TTACTTATTGGCAAGTTTCGGGAATGAGGCATGGAGTGTCTGTTCACTTCCTGTCCTGTGAAAATGAATCAGACTCTTTGGATGGAGTATTTTCAGGCTCCTTGGTCCAGCTCTATTTGAGTGTCAGAAGCCTCTCTCCTCCCAGCAGAATGCAAAACACCAGAGGAAATAAGACCCAGGACCATAATGGCAATGAATTATTGCATCTTCTTTTCCAATTTTGCAATAATGAATCCAAATAAGACTTCACCAGTGTTGGTGGACAGGATGTACTCTACAAGCCAATAACTTTTTAATTCCAGTTAGGATCACTGTGATGGCTGAGAGGCTAAACACAGCCAGAAGACACATATACAACAAAGATCACAGCTGCATCACAGACACCAAGGCAGACACTGAGAACAAAGAGATTGGACAGGGTACAGAGCTGCAGTATACACGTTTAGTGTACAAAGCTACAGGTCTTCAACGTTAGAGCACACTCAATGTCAAATGATCACAAACTTGGAATAAAGCTAAAAGATGAACATTTCTCTGTCACTTTTTTGTCATCACCTTGGATATTCTGGTCTACCCAGCAGCAGGGTTTAGATACACTCTAAAGAGACTGGAACAATGTTCAGTGAGCCCATCCTGCAATCTGCTTGCAGTCGAGTGGAAAACAGTCAAAAGAACTAAAGGAGGAGGACTTCAGAAACCTGCAACTGGCTGTTTTCAGACACAACTGTATCTCTCAATAAAGCAGCTAGAAATCCCAACTGAATATTTCTTCTGCTGTTAATCCCTAAAGGAACAAGACATAGTATATAAAGTAATATGGTAGGATGGAAAAGGGAAATTAAGATGTGATAATTCAGGTTATATCTATCCAGCTCTGCCCTCAAGGAAACTACCCTTTCTAAAAGGGGAAAAAATAAAAGGTAGGGGTGGGGGGAGTCCATGTCCATTTGATTTAGTCTCTCTCCTATCCAATTCACTCGCCAGATTGTTGCCAGAGGTGGCCTTCTAACACATGGATCTAATTATGTCGTTCTCACTTACTGCAAGATAAAATCCAAACCTCCTGTCATGGCATTAAGGTCTTTCACAATACATCCACAACTTGACCTGTCAACTTCAAACTACTACCCATCACAATTAACTTCACGTAATTCCCTACAAAGTCCAGGTCCTTTGACAACTATAACATCTTCCTGAAATGCTATTCTCCCTCTTATCTGTATGATAAATTTTTATTCATCCCACAAAACTCTGTTTAGATGTCAATTCCTAGATGAGTTTTTATCAATTCCCTGAGGTAAACCTAATGATTCTCTCCTCTGTGATCCTACGGCATTTTTTTTTTGAGTTGGAGTCTCACTTGGTCACCCAGACTGGAGTGCAGTGGCCGCTCCCAGCCACTGCAGCCTCGACCTGCTGGGCTCTGGTGATCCTCCCACCTCAGCCTTCCGAGTAGCCGGAATTACAAGCATGCGCTACCACACCCGGCTGATTTTTTGATTTATGGTAGAGATGAGGTCTCGCTGCCCAGGTGGGTCTCGAACCTGCAGGCTCAGGCAATCCACTCACCTCAGCCTCCCAAAGGTGCAGGATTACAGGCTGAGCCACCGAGCCCGGCTATCCTACAGCATTTTATTTAATATTTCTGTCATAGGAAGAAAGTGTACTAAAATTTAATTCTTCACATTGGTGAAACAAAAACAAAAACAAAAAACACCAGTTGCTGAATGACAAAAATTACAACATAATTCAGAATATCCTTCCAATGTATCTTGCCATGTACATGGCTCATGGTTGGTGCTCACTTAATGCTTACTGAATAAAATGTTCCTACTACCTCTAGTTTTCTTAACAACATTCACTTTTCTTCCTACAGTAATATGACTCTGTCCCAGTCATGCTGCTAAAGTCCCATCCCGGAAATTACCAGTGCATGTGGGAATTGCTGTTGACTTTTACCTTGAAGAGAAGAAAAGAAGCACTCAAGATGTTTAGCTATTAATGAGTTCAGTTTAGTTATCAAGTAGGCTGTGGGCCAGACTATGCTACTTTCCATCTATTTTGTACTGGGCAATGCCTAGTCATGATAATGTTTCGGTTCCTAAATGCTACTCACCTTAAAAACCCTCAGCAAGAAAGCAGTTGAACCAGTAATGATTGATCTGCTTCATTGTGTCGGGAGGGGAGTTGTGAGGGTAGATCTTAGAAAATAAGCCAGCATGAGGGCAGTCAAGCCCTGATGGAGCCATGTCAGGAAGGAACCGCCAGCAAGGAGCTACCCCAAACAAAAGCCCGGATAAGGCTGAGCCAGAAATGGTCACATGTCCTTTCTGCCTGGGGATGATATTAGAACCCAATCTGTCCCACCGAGAAGCCTTGGACTGGAACCAAGTCTGTCATGGTCCAAGAGGCCTCACTCCTATAGCACCTGCTCCAAGGCACAGCAATGACAGGGGAAAATGTCTGATATTCTAGGCACCGTGGGGCCAGTCACTAGGAACCTAGAGGATGTATTTTCATTCAATGCACAGATGTAAAGGCTTCCTAGCCTGACCCACTGTGTTCCTTGTGTTCATCCTAAGGGGCATGTGCAATGGTCAATGACCCTTAATTGCCAGCCCTGACGGCTGGTGTCAGCATTTATTGCAAGACCGCAGCACCTGAGAGCCGTGCGTTCCTGCCTTCTTCCAATGCCTAACGACCTCTCCTCTCTCTGCTTGCTCCTCTTTCTGTGGTGTCTCCTTCCTTTCTAATGGTGTCTTCTTCCGTGCCCAGCCCCATAAGAAACGTTCAGCAGAAAAGCATTCCCTCTTAGATGAGGGTCATTGACAGTGTTGTTTTAGATGAGATGGCTTCCACACCTCTGGACATTTCAGCCCAAGTCAGGGACAGTCCATTGGCACTCCTTTTCAACTGTCTCCAAGGACCCCAGAGTGAGGTCTTCAATGAAACATTTTCTTCTTTCTCCCTCCTGCTAAAACCTAATTTAATGAACTATCTTCCGTTCATTAACTAACAGAAGACAGTTCATTAACTAATCCCTCCTCCTCCTTCTTAACTAACCAACGAGCAGATCCTCACTGACTTTACCCGTGAAGCACCTCTCAACTCCAGGCCTTCTCTCCACTGCCTTCATCAGGGTCTTATCCCAGGACATGCTCTGCATATGCAAGTCTCTTTATTTGCACTTCTCTTCAGTCTACTGATCCTTGCTTCCTTATCCTGGGAACCTGCAGACATTTGTGATTTCTCCATACTATAGCTTCCTGGGACAGACAATTATAGTATGGAGAAAATATTTCTTCTTTTCATCTCATTATCCCTTGTGGTAATATGGGGTTTTACACACAGCAAGCACATAATAAATAGACTTCATCAATAGTGAATGGATTATCTTAAAGTAACTGCATTTGTTTCCCCAAAGATCTGCTCATTAGGTAATTCAATATTTACTCCAACTTCTTCCAGCCCAATTAACAATGTTATATATACACACAAACCACACACATAGACAAATGCACACATGGTAGGCCTCTAGCTACCTCTAAGTCAATCTAGCAAACATAAAGAGAGGCTCAATCTCCCAAACAATGAGAACATAAGTTGGGTCATATTTTTGTTGGCAGTTTTCCTTGAGGAAAGTGACATGGTGCTTAGTAGCAAATGAGAAATTATTTTGCAAATCTATATCCTCAAAATGCCACCAAACATGGGTCATGCATCCTTCTTTCCTGCATTTTATTCTATTGCTATGACTTGGTGTGGTAATTATATTACAAAGCTATTATTTGATGAAATGAAAATGACAAAACAATTTAAATGCTTGTTTAAAAAAGACTGTTGGAATGCAATTATGAGTGAAATTACAATGGCAAAATAATTGAAATGCAAGTCTGGAAGGCACAGCTATGAAACCATTAATATACTTCTGTTGGGCGCTCACAACATTGAGTGAAGGTATACACTCTTTGGGACACATTTTTAATTCACTAAAGCAGGCAAAATTTCTGGATAGATGAAAATATCTGTGTTTCCATTGTTCTGCAGCATTATCTACACTTCTGAATGCCACCTGGAGGTGGGCAACATCATCAGGGTTTCTAGGTTTAGAGGATAGACTGATAAAAGTGCCATTTGTAACACTGTGCTTTCACTCAGCACCAGAAGAGAAAGGTGTAAGGGCATGCTGGACTTGGATGTTTCTGATATGAGAGCTAGGACTGTAGTAGGAAAAAATGTTTACATTTAAGCCTGTAATTATTAAACATTTGTGTGGATGTGTTTCTAAGTATCTATCTTTAAACATTCTGCTGATGTATTTCTCTAGCAATATCTTGATAAATATTTTGATGCTCAGGCTTATAGTTGGATATACTTGGTCACCAAAGGAAATACAGCAGCAGCAACAGCAACAAAATACAGTCCTAGCTACAAAACAGACCAACTGAAATGATCACTTGACAAATGACCAGAGGTCTACCTCTGAAGCATGGTGATGCCTGCATTGACAGTTGAACACACAAGTAAGTCCACCAGCAAAGATATGCAAATGGTGCCCCTGACTCCCAACCCCACACTGTCACAGTCTGCTTTGGTGGATCAATTTTCTTTAGCTAGGCCAAATGCTAGGAGTGGGTCATACAAAAGAAACAAATGTAAAAGGAATAAAAAGATGAAAATACTTTTCTCAAGAGTGGTTCTCTCTCTTGTGTTGTCATAAGGCAAGTTAGGAAATGGCAAATTAATTTTAATCGCCCAGAAAATTTCTCAGCATCAGTGATAATAACATTGCTTCATAAAGTCACTAGGTTTCCACAAAAAGAATGATATACTTTTGTTTGTCAAGTTTTCACTTGAAGAAGTCCCTTGGAAATACAGATACTAAATATTCTTACATTCTTTCACAGACTCTGAAATGCAGAAAGATTTAATATGCATATAAATGGGTTCTCTGGGGCAGAATTTGCAAAAGGAGTTTGGAAGTTCCTGATTTTGTGTATCAAGTGTTTGAAGATGTCTCTTACACTGTTGGGGATATTTGTCCTTTTTCTCACTCTCTTATTTTCCCTTGCACTAACTCAGGAGTGTTAACTACAGTTTTGTAAGAATATGAACCTGAGTGCATGTTAACTCTAAAATGAAAATCAGGTCTGCTGACTAGACATTTTATAGAGAGGTCATATTATTGTTAATGCTTACTTAAATATAATATGGTTTGAAATAGATTTTAAATTATGTGAAGAAAAGAGGTTTCTTCCATTTTAGGTACAAAGGTATAAACCTTGAAAAAGATGACAAGTTACCTAGAGAAAATTCTATAAGTAAAGTTAATTGAAAAAATAAGCAAACATACACATAGATGATAGAAAAATAAAAAATAACAGAGTCCTAAAATATTTAAACCACAGTACTTTACATAAAATTTGAAATCACATTTTTCAGAGTTTTATAAAATTAACCTCTGTGGTTTAGAAGGGTGTAAAATACATTTCATATAATAGCTTTGTTAACTTACAAAGACGTATCTTTGGAAACTAATAAAGGAGAGACCAATGCAGCTATTTTAAGTTAAAATATAATTTAACTTACTTTGAAATGCAAAAAAAAAATTAGATTGGATCGATGGATAGATAGATGACAAAGAAAATATAATAAACATTCATTACAGAATCTAGGTGGTGGCAAACATACAGGTCTTCACTATCTAATTATTTTGATTCTTACACATAGTTAAATTTTTTTATAACAAAAAATTTGTCAGAAAAAATGCAGTGCTCTAGAGGAAAGTGTTTACCCTGTATGTGGGTAACTGTGCTCAATACTCACCTAGCCATCCAGACCCTGAGTTTGGTATGCACAGGTCTGTCTCTGCACTGGGTAGCATGAAGCCAACAACAAACACCTCCACACTGTTGGCCATCAGAGCCATGCCCAGCATGAAGAAGAGGGCCCACTGAAAGCGGCTGTGGCCGCATTCTTGGATGATCAGCTCATACTGCTGGGCCAGCTCCTCCTTGTTGGCTCTCCTTTCCGACTCCAGCTCCTGGTGGTCCTTGTACTCATTGCCCTTGGGCTGTCCCACCGTGACTATGCTGTCCTTCCCTTGGTTGGTGCTGGGGATGTCCTGGTACTCCCCTTCATAGATTTCATCCACTTCATCATGTCCCTCAGTGTCCTCACTTGAGCCCTCATCATGATTGGCCTCCCTGTCATATGTTTCCCCAGGAGGGTAATAGTAGTCAACGTCTCCTTCATCCTGGAACCGACTGTGGGACCTCTGGGTGTACTCATCCTGGGCACGGGCTACGGCTTGGTTCACCTTCTTTACCATCTGTTTCTTTACCTCTCTGGCGATGTCCTTGGTGCCCTTCATCAGTGAAGTCCTATTCTTGTACGAGTCTTCCATCTTATCTCAACCATGGCCAAAGAGAAGGTAGGAAGTTTCCACAGACTCTGTTCAGCATCATCCCCTTGGGGCTCAGAACAGAACTGCAAAAGAACAGCCAGAGGAGACATTTAGCATTCCTTTCATCAGCTTCTTCACCATTTATTTTGCTATCTCTTTTTACTGCCCCACAGATGAAAACATGGAATTAGCTTTCCCCTTTTTGGATCTCCCTGCACATATGTCCACACTATGCTGGTTCACTGCTTGAATGTGTTTAGCAATTGAAGGGTTGTTACTGTTGCTATTATGATTGCTTCATTTTGATATTATTGTTTTGATGTTATCATTTTAATTTAATGTTATCTCCAGGGTAACATTACACAGGCATTCCCCTGAGAATAAAACAGAGGCTCTTGGACCTTTGAAAACGCACTCAACACATCTTGAAAGTGTTATAAAGATATACCTCGATTGAGAAAAATAATATTGCTCAGAGACACAAAGATACATACATACGCTACAAAGGCAAAACCAGATGA
>NW_007256513.1:0-975 GCF_000164805.1 Carlito syrichta | reverse complement strand
TTTTGGAAGGCAACAAAATGAAATGAAAATAAATGTCTGATTGCAAGACTTTTACCAAATGCTTTAATAAAGGATTGTGATTTGTTCTTCCTGCTCCCTCTTTTTGGGAAACTGAGAGGAAGAGAAAGGAGGCAAGAAGAGAAAGGAGAACACATGAGGGCAGTAAGAAATGGCCAAAAGGTGGTGAGAAAGAGGCTGAGGATGGGTGCTCGGGAGCCCAGGAGGGCAGGAGCAATGGTGGGGATGACAGTGCTAGAAATAGCGAGGTGCTTCTTACTTTAAAAACTGACAGCAGAATCGGCACATTTCACACAAGTAAAGTCAACTTCAGTCTTATCCAAACGTGGTTGATCACATCAGATGCTGCATGTCAGCTACTTCCTGTCCATGACCAGTCCTGGAAACTCCAGAAAGGGAGACTGGAGCCTGCTGAGTTGAAGTTGGGGCCTGACCCACCATGTGACTCCACCCTGTGCCTTTCCTAACAGAAAGCTTCTGCCATGGCTCTCTCTAAGGAATTGTAGGTAAGGAAGTGGGCCGCATTCGGCTTTTCTGTTTTTGTTCTCAGCCACAGATATTCTTGAGCCACAGGCTTTAAGGAACTGTCACCCCTGCCCCCAAAAGCTCTTTGTGTGGAAGCCACCACCACGGTAGACAGCAGGCATGGTGTCTTCAAAGCCAGTTATGACCAGAAGAGTGGACAATTGTAATTCCCTTTGTAATCTAACCACTTGAGCCATAATAAACAAAAAAAGAATTTTACAAGTAAATTTCTCCATTTTTGAAAAGCCTCTTGCATTTTAATTCTGGGGCATCTGTGTTTATCTGTTTCACTTTCTCTCTCTCATATATACAGGGGGTGTCAAAAATGTATACACAACTTAAGAAATGCTATCTATGTATTACTTTTTGAATTTGAATTGAATTATGGTAGCAATGTGTAGTATGACATTCACTCAACTGTACTCCACCAGT
>NW_007256512.1:1775-3133 GCF_000164805.1 Carlito syrichta | reverse complement strand
CCCGACAGATGGTAGATTGGCAGACAATCGGGTTGTGATTTTGGGATGCCGAGGCGGGTGAACGCTGGAACCCGGGAGTTCAAGACCACCCTGGACCATGTAGCAAGACCTCTTCACTCCCCAGAATGCTAACACTGGAGTCTCATGTGGTGTCTCCTGCAGTACTGGCTACACAGGTTGCGGTGTCCTCCATCCCTGGACGTTCCATTGGGTTGCCCCTAACGACAGAATGTGCGAGTCCAGGGTGGGCACTGTTGCTCATGGCCACCAGCCCCATGTCCTAGTAGGCTGATGTGGGAGGCTTCCGGAGCCCAGGGTTTGGAGACAAGCCCAGGCAACATGGCCAGACCCCGTCTTAGAGAGAGGTCCCCAAAATGGTGTTAGGCTTGGTGGCCCCCGGAGTCCTGGCTGATAGGGGGTCGAGGCAGGAGTACCACCTGAGTCTCACAGGTTGAGACCCCGAGAGCCACGATCATGCCACCATGACCCAGCCTGGCTGAAGGAGACTCTGGTGATAAAAAGACACCTCTCACGTTCATCACAACGGGCGTCCATGGCTCCCTAAGGAAAGGTCTGCATAGGCAGAGGACAATGGAGTGATGGGGAGAGGAAGGTGCACTCCCTCCACATGAAGGTGACACACCAGGTGACCGTAACCTGGGCTGGCCATGGCATTGCAGTACCACCTTGATCGCTCTGTGCTTGACGGCCACCTTATCTTGGGGCCATCTATTCCATGAGTTCACACACATCTTTGTCATAGTGCATGATTGTGGATGGTGGAGGCAGGCCTTCAGGGGTGCGTGACTGACAGAATGAGACATATGTACCCAGTGCCACCTTTGAAACCTCCTGTGAATGACAAACAGGAAAGTGCCTTTTCCTCTCTCGTCCCTGAGCATGACTCCTTGCACTGAGTGGCAGGGGTGGTGAGGGTGGCAGTGATGGTTATTATTATTATTTGGAGTCAGAATCCCACTCCGTTGCCCAGGCCAGAGTGCAGGGGCACGTTCACGGCCACCGGGGACTCCACCTGCTGGGCTCAGGCGATCCTCCCACCTCGGCTCCCCCAATGCTTGTAACTACAGGCCTACACCACCACGCCCATCTAATCTTTAAATTTAGTTTTGATGGCCGAGTTGAGGGCTCGACCAGTGTCCTGGGCTGGTCTTGAACCTGGAGGTCAGGCTATCCTCTTGCCTCGGCCTCCAAAGGGCTGAACCCTGAGCCTGGCCTGTGGTTGTGGTGGTAGTGGTTGGTACTATTATTCTGAGTCGGGGTCCTGCTCTGTCTCCCAGGCCAGAGCACAGGGGTCCACTCTCAGCCACTATGGCCTCCACTGTCTAGGATCCAGCAAT
>NW_007256512.1:0-712 GCF_000164805.1 Carlito syrichta | reverse complement strand
GCCAGCTCTCCTCTCCGAGTAGAGAAATGTGCCCAAGGCAGACCGGCCCACTGAATTGGCAATGAGGACCTTCTGCCAAGTAAGTCCAAGGACAAATCCCTCATCCGTTGACATTTCTTCACCGCCAATTCAATTTTTCCTGAGTGTAAAGTCAGTTGCCCTGTGAAAACACAACATGCAGTTTAGAATATTTGTGGACATGGTCTGGCTCTGTGGCCCACTCTTGGGCCTGCAGACATGATCCTTGTTCACCGCCAGCCTCTAAATCATGGGCTCGGGTGATCCTTTCTCCTCAGCATCCAGAATGGCCGACATGACAGGCACCTCGACCCCAGATCCCCTGTTTGTATGGGTTAGATACGGGTTCTCCTGCATTGCACAGGGCTAGCCTTGAGCTCCTGGGCTCCAGACATCCTCCTGATTTGGCCTCCCAGAGTGCTGAGATTCCAGTCATGTGCCACCACACCTAGCCTTCTGGTTTGTTTTCAACAATGGATCGAGGTTGGGCTCAGGGCCTCAGCCTCGTCCTCCCAGCACTTTGGGAGCCCAAGACCAGCAGCTAGCCCAAGCCCATGGGACAAGACCTGCCCGGGAACCTCAGTGAGAACTCCTTCCTATCATTCATCCCAAATTTTCTGGGCATGGAGTCACTTGCCTGTCCTTCTGCCTCCTCAGAAGGCTGGGGAAAATCTCACTGGAGCCTGATGGCCCA
>NW_007256511.1:0-9685 GCF_000164805.1 Carlito syrichta | reverse complement strand
GGGAGTCCCTAATAATTCTGGCTTGAAGGGAGGTTGATGCAGCTGTTTACTGTGTTCCACATTCCCAAAGGTGATTTTTTTGGCTTTTCTTCTCTTTTCTGCAGCAGCCACCCATTATGCATTATGCAAGACACATCATTAACTAGGAAGACTTAGGACTCCAGGGTCTCAACAAAGAATCAACAGCAACTTTGGAACATCATGGGGTTTCAACATGGTTTATTTTGGCTTCTACTACAATGTCAAAAACATTATTCCTGTCAATAAGGTAACTATCTGATGGACCTAAACACTGGAGGAAAACTTCTGTCAATAATAATGGCCTTATTTGTAGTGTGTTTATCATGTCTGTTCTCTGTCCTGGACACTTACATCTGTTATCTAATTTGATCTTCACATCAGTCTTATGCATGAGTGCTTATCCCACTTTCAAATCTAAAAACTGAGGCTTAGAAAGATGAAATAAATTGCCCAATACCAAAAGCAGAGACTTGAATTTAAGACTGACACCAAAATTTATCTTCTTAAAGAATGTAGCCAGGCTCAGTGGCTCAACCTCTAATCCTGCATCTTTGAGAGGCTGAGGTGAGTGGATTGTCTTAGAGCGTGGGTAAGAGACCCACCTGGGCAGCGAGACCTCATCTCTACAATAAATCAAAAAATCAGCCAGGCATGGTAGCGCATGCCTGTAATTCTGGCTACTTGGAAGGCTGAGGCAGAAGGATCACTGGAGCCCAGCAGGTCGAGGCTGCGGTTGCTGGGAGCAGCCACTGCACTCCAGTCTGAGTGACAGAGTGAGATTCCAACTCAAAAAAAAAAAAAAAAAAAGAATGTATCATTACACCTGAAGTCCCATTCATCACTAATAAGAAATTTTAGAAACTATGTGATTCCTTTTTATTTCAGAGGCATAACTTCCTCAAGAAAGTTGGAATCTTCATATTCCAAATAAACCTTGAACTGCACAGGGAAAAATTATTAGCCTAAAATTTAAATTTCACATATATGTCAATGTTTAAGTTCACCTAGGTTAATTAGGATAAACATAAACTAGCTTATTCTAGAATCATTTGCTTTTTGATGCAAAATAATGGATCATTATCATCATCTTTTTTTAAAGATTGTAACTTACAGATGACAGCAGTCTTTCAAATTCTACCATATAAAACTAGCATGGGATGTACCTTTCAGCCATAACATCACAGAATTTTCTCCCACCATCAGATAGCTTGCTTGCAATGAAAATGGCAACCCTGGAAGCACCAGTTGGGGAAACATTTTCCACATGCAGGCAGTTTCCTACAGTGTGCTTACTAGAAATGAATTGAAGGAATTTTTATAAATCATAAAAATACTTTTATTATAGTTAACCAGCCATTCAGTAAAGTTAGTTGTACCTGCCTTTGCCCAGACATCCCCCATATTCTAGTAAAGGTCAGGACTTTTCTCAAGTAACACCAGAATCCAAACCATGTGTTCCACCTTAACCATCTGTGGGCATTACTTCACTTCACTAACCAGAGTTGTTAATCTGGCTTCGCTGTATTTGGAAATCTTAGTTATTGAGTAGAAGATTATGTTTTGTTGGTCTAAAATCTCTGCTTGGCCACAGTGTATATAAATCCCCCATTGACTGACAACTCTGACTCTGATAGCCCTCAGAGCTCTTCTCTTGTTGAGCTCATGAAATGTAGAAATTGAGTGCAATAAACATTTTTTCCTGAATGACAAAGAGAGTTCTCAATACACTGACATTCATTTTAGCAGAATCCAATTAAATAATATGTGGGTCTCAAGGCAGAATGAAAAGGCAAGTCCCTTTTCCAAAAATGATTACAATTTCAAGACAGTGACAGTAGAGCATTAAATCAAGCATCGGGCTCATTTCTTCTAAGTGCAGGCCCTGTGCAACAGTTCAAGTCACACACACACATGAAGTCCACCCTGTTGTTTAGTCTTTGAGACAAGTACTCTAAATAACTCAGAAGTGTCTATGCCTCCATTTCTTCAGCTACCCAAAGATTGGAGTGGGTAGAAATAACATACAATTAGATAATGTATTTTTGTAAACTACATAAATATTTTTCTATTTTATAACTTATATTTGTGCATGCTATTACATTAAAATGAATTTGGTCATATTTAAGAAAGAAATTTAGAAAGATCACTAAGATGTATATATGGTCACATGTTACTGAATGCTTAAAAAAATCCACAATTACAATCTTTATTCTACAGTGAATCTATACTTTTAAGTTATCATATGCTCTGCATTGTCAAAAAAGAGAAAAACCCAGAAGCTTAAAGATTTATTTATTTTTTGAAATACATCATAGTATTCTAACACTATGGAAGGAACCCATTTATCTTGCCAGTTTGCACACCATCTTTGTTAATAATCTGAATATAACATTTCATTACAACAAACAGTTGTATTAAGCACTTGTTTCAATGTACCAGGCACTGCCAAGCCTTTGGAATCCTAAGATGACTAAGATATTGCCCTGTTCTGTATCTTCTAAAGAAGACCCAGGAGAAGCCACCTGGACAGATGAAATAAGAATCGAGCAGTATGTTTAGATAAATGTCATGTTGGGAATCATTAGTTAGCAATCATAATATTATTTCTTATTCTAAATTATGAAAACATTTAAAAATTTTTAGATTTGTCCTTTCTAAACTTGGGCCAGTATTATAAAAATAAATCCCATCAGGTTTATGTGGAATAGATTACTATGTTTAAAAACAAGTGGTGTCTCTAATCTTCAACATAGAAAGAGGAGGATTTTAAAGTTCAGAAATATATAAATCTTGACTTTACCATATCTGATCACCCCTCTCGGCATCATAGCAGCTGAACTATTTCCCACTTTTTTAACTTTCATTTATAAAGGACATACAATGTAAGCATTATAGGGACAAGGATACTGTCTCTTTTTTTTCCCACTGCTGTATCCCCAGAGATTAAAATAGTGCCTGGCACATAGTAGACCCTTAGCAAATGTGTGTTAATTGAATTAGAGGAAAGAAGAGGGGAAGAATATTTTTTGACTTTTACCAGATACTAAAGGGGTATCTGAGAGGGCATTTGAGAGGATTGCTATATTAGCTGGTATTAGTTCACAAGATACTAGGAGATAATTTATGAATGAAGGGCTTCAAGCTAGAACCTCAGTGGATCTGACCACAATCAAACAGATTTCCAGAGAAAAAGGTGTTAGGCATTTTAAGGTTATATATACTGTAATAGGATCTTTATATTAAGAAAAGTGACATGTTTATTTGGGGAAATCATTTTGAAAATGGAGGTTGACACATTGCCAAGATAAGTTTCCCCAAGTTGCCTCAATAGACTGTCAGAGCAGATGTATTTGTTGACAGTAGCAAAAATCCTGATGATGACTTCGGTAGTGTAGATAGGTCCACACTGCCCAGGCAAACCTCCAGAATATAAAGTAGTGCATAAAAGGCATGGCATAAACTTTTTATCATCTCATTGTACCCAGTATTGGTCCAATTTTTTCTAATTATATTAAGTGAAATGTCATCCAACACCTTGCTAAACAAATTCTCTATTAGATAGCATTCTGTTTCTGAATTATACTAATAAGTAAGTGAATGTTATATTCATCAGGAACCTGAAAAACAATATTCTAAATCTTTAAATAAAATACACATTTTGCTCATTATAATGTTAGAGATAAATTTTATTTGATTATAATTCTTACCAAGCTGAGAACTTGTGACTAGAACACCTCATTCCCTTAATCCCATCCAAAGTGTAATATCATAGGGAGTTTAGTGAAATGTGGTTTGTCATTATTTTAATAAGTGAAAGTAAAATAAACTCCTCTATAACCGTCTTTGTACATTAGTGTTACACTAGTGAAGAATGCCAAATCCTTGCTTTCTACAACTTTGAATATTACCAAATTTAATCATAAACCCCCTTTTGACAGTGGATGGGCTTTTGACAGTGATGGGCCATGTGGCTCAAGAATTTCATTTCTAAGCTTTAACATCGAAGTTAAAAACTGATTCTTTTGATATAGAATGCTGTACATATTAGTGTCAGCAGTGCCTTCTGGCTTTTAGCCACTCATTGAACACCTATTTGTTGTCTACCATGTGCCAGGGCCTGTACCAAGCACCAGGAGTGCAGTGGTGAGAAGCTGTTATGGAGCTTTCAAGGCAATGGAGGTAACAGACAAAACAAATGAACTACTAATCTCACAATTATTAGTGGTAAAGGAGAAATACTTAGTGTTCAGGGAGGACCTCCCTGAGGAAGTGACATTTGAGCTGAAGAACAAGTTCGAACTTAGCAGGTGACAGCAAATGGGCACAGGCATCCTAGGCACATGGAAGATCCTGTGCAAAGGCCCTAAAGAGGGAGGGAGTTGGGTGCAATAAAAAACAGCCCGGGTGATGAAAACAAAAGTTGAAGGCAGGAATGTGGCTAGAGAGATGCAAGGAGAATGGGACACACTGACCCTTGTAGGTCACACTAAGGATTCTTATGTTTATCTAAAGAGTACTAGAAGCCAACAGAAGATTTTAAGCAGGAGAACTATCTGATCACTGTGACTGCAGCGTGGAGAATGGATGGAGTCAGGGAAAGGCAGCATGTAAACATGGAAATGACTTCACTGTGAGGAATGGTGGAGTCTTGGACTACAGTGTTCATGGTGGAGACAAGGAGAAGCAGGCAGATTTGAGAAATATTATAAGAGTAGTATCTCTAGAATGTGGTGATGGAGCATATATACCATGCTGAGCAAGAGAAAGGGGTAGGGATGATGCCTAGATTTTGGGCTTGAACAACTGAAAGTATGACTCCATTCACTAAGAAAACCATTGAAAGAGAAACAGACTTATGGAAGAATATTATGGGCTCAGCCTGGAAATTGTGAGTCTATCTGCATTTGGGACTGCAAAATGCAGATTTTGAGACATTTGGATGTGTCTTCTGTGGCTTGAGACAAGAGAGCTGAACTGGAGTTAGATGCTTAGAAGTCATCAGTCTACCTGGATGAGAGGTGTGGCCCTGTACCTTCCTGGAGTGACCTTAGAGCCATCACTTTGCTGCTCTGAACTTCAGGTTACTTTTTTAAATCTGTAAATTGGAAAGCTGTGAGTGCTCTTTCTGTCTGACAGAATCATCTTGAGCATTAGAATAAATAATATATGTAGTCTGTGGATGTTAAGGTGGGTGTAAAAATGTTGTGTGGTGGTGCTGATGAGGGCAAAGGGGGCAAGATGGAGGTGGTGAGCTGGGTGGTGGAAATAGTATGGAGTGTAGCATGAGGAATTTTTTTCCAGGACTATTCCTTGGGCACTTAAATGAACTTTAGGTTTTTCTTGCCTAGAAAAAAGTCATTGATTTCATGTGGTCTGTAATCTAAGCCTGATTCACAACTGGGAAACCAGTATTCCTATAAATCAATCCTTTGTGAAGGGGAAGGTATGATAATCATTAAAACATGTTGAAGAACATCAAGTTAATTTTATAATAGGAAATAAATCAGTGCAAATTTTAACAGAACTCATAAAATAGATTACCCAGTTTACTTTTACACATTTTTCTTAATTCTAAGGCTATGTCTAAACTATGATGAGGGGACAGTGTTTCTTGAAAGCTTTATTCCCTCTTTACTGTACACTGCCTCAGGCCATTCGTTTTGGACAGTTTGTTATTGTTTCAATTCCCTCACCCAGAAATTGAACATTTTGTTGTTCCAAGGAAATTTGAGATTTCACCAATCTGACTGGCAGAGGTTAATTCTAAATTATCATACAACATACAATACATACAACAGATCATACAATGGGGAGGGAAAGAGCCAGAGGCCAGACCTCTTTCTACTGTAGCATGTATGATTTAACTCTACATTATACCTTGTATTTTGTTACACATAAATTTTCTTAAAATGGTTACTAAAATGCAAATAAGTGTAATAGCTAGAATGTGCAAATAATGTAACCAGTTCCTTCTTCTGCCTCATTCAGACCTGTACTCTGGTCTTCCCTTTCACATCCTTGGTCTATAATCCAAAAAACCCCACACAATTATAAGACACAGGCCTATAAGAATGGGACACCAGTTTGAAAATCATGGCCTGTGCTGTATTATTTCACATGAATTTGTAGGCACTAGTTGCTTTTATTGACTGATAAGCACATGGCTATAATTGAGGAAACACTGCTTTGGCTATTAACTGACCATGGAACTCATCCAGTGGAGGCATTCATATTTATATCTTGCAGTAAATGGAAAGGAAGATCAGTATAAATACTAATCCCTTCTCCCCAGAAAGAGACCATCACTTCTCAAAGTACAGCCCACTAGAAACAGAAATTGATTAACTTAAATGCTGACATATTTTTCAAATATCCATGAGAGTAAACTTTCATTGCAAAAACAATTTTTGTCATTACCATTCCAAGTCAGGGATGTTCAGAGCACATTACTTGTGATATTGACATACAAATAAGAATTATAAGATTAAAATATTACACCTCTTTAATAGATGTCTCTTGCAGTTCCAAATTTACTTCTTTTCATATGTTTCCATAAATAAAATAATAATAGAAACCATTGTCTAAAACTCATGTTTGTCAACAATATTAAACAATGTTTTCAGTTGGCATTCTAATTAAGGTTGTTTGCAGGTTATTTTGCCAAAAACAATAGACCTTTTCTATTGAATCTTACCATGTTATAAATTATGCATGGGTTAGAAATATCTTTAGATGGGTTCAAGACCCACCTGGGCAACTTGGTGAGACCTCATCTCTATAATAAATCAAAAAATTAGCCAGGCATGGTAGCACATGCCTGTAGTTCCAGCTACTTGGAAGGCTGAGGCAGAAGGATCGCTGGAGCCCAGCAGGTCAAGGCTGTGGTGACCGGGAGTGGCCACTGCACTCCAGTCTGGGTGACAGAGTGAGACTCCAACTCAAAAAAAAGAAATATCTTTAGAGAGAACAATTTTTCATATGTTCAATCTTTCTTAATAAAACATTTCGATATTTCCCTGTGATCATTTCACTACAAACAGCATGAAGTCAGACATATTTTGTTTTCTTCTAAGGTAAATTCTATAGAAGGTCTGAGGGTGGTGCCAGACACACTTCAGTTTATCAAAATAAATGTGGAAATGTGTTAGTGTCAAGACAGAGGTACATCTTCCCCTAAGGTGTACATTAAGCTGAATAAAAATGCACCTTGTGTTTAAGAGGAGAATTTAGAGCTGTTTGTATTTTGAAAAGAAGATTCCCAGTAGAATTGGATCATAGTAGAATTTAATTTATGACCATTTATTTCTCTGATTCTGTCTTACTCCACCATCAGTCTTACCAATCATCTGTTAATGGGAAGGGCAAGAGCATTAAAGTTTCATTAAGAACAGCTCTCCTTCACTCATAAGCAGATCTTGATTGATCATCATAATACTACAAGAAAGGGATTGGCAGTGGTGGGAAACTGCCAGGGTTTGGAGGGGGACACACCTCATCAACAAGCATCCCTGCATAATGACTATTTGTATAACTATTCCTGAATTGTACCCCGCATCTTTAAAATAATAATAATGATAATAAACAGCTCACCTTTCTAGTAACCCCGTGGGGAACTATAGGTACATATTATCTATACTATCCCAGGATATGTGACAAGATTCTGTGATTAAAAAGAAGTATCTTTCACTGGCAGTTTGCATAAACCTCCTGGGGCGTGTGTGTTGAGGGAAAAGGACATGGAGGAAGGCAGATAAAAGGGGGCCAGGGACACAGAAACCTTGTTAAATAAACCTCAGGCCAAAATTTTCCAATCAGGCACTACACAAGTGGATTTAAATGAGGTGCAAGTAGCTTTAGATTCTCAGGGAGTCCATTCACTCCAAAAATATTCCGTTTCTTCTACCATGTGATGGACACCATCTTAGGAAGCATTAGCCCTGCTCTTGCCTCAACAGAGTTTGCAGTCTGAGGAGACAAACAGTAAATGACTCATTACACAAGGAGCTGAATCACTGCAGTTGTGTTAAGTAACTTGAATGACAACCATCAAGCTGTGGGAATTTATAACCAAGGATCCTAATCTAGACCTGTGGTGGGACAGGAAGAGGAGCTAGAAAAGGCCTTCTTTGGAAGCAATGTGTAGGCTTGGACTCAAGGGTGAGAATGAGCCAGGCCAAGATGAAGAGAAGGAGTGAACCAGGCAGAGAAAAAAGGATGTGTGACAGCCCTGTGGCAGAAAGTCTCTGGGATCTGTGAGAAAATGAGGAATGAGGACACTGCTATGTGGAGAAACAGTGGGGAAGGAGAAAGAGGGGCTGTAGAGATTAGCTGGGTCAGAATGTGTTAGCCATATCATATTAGGGTAGTTTACTCCGCTTAAGTGATTGAACTGAATCAGTATGTTGAACAAACATAATATATAGGTGTAACTAAATGGGCTTGGGAAGTTCTGAATTAGAATTTTATTTTGGGATCCTGGTTTGTTAGCTTTCCTTGAGGTCAGTTCCCATATTGAGGCAAGGAACATATGGAGCACAGAAAAATCCTACTTGGTTCCCAAGGGAATATATAAACACATTTCTGCATTTTGTATGATAATACTCAGCAACATAATTGACTCTTGAAAGGTATTCTCTAACTATGTGAATATGTAGGTATGTATAATTACATATAATATATGCTAGATAGATGAATATATGCAGTATATAAAATAATCAAGTGAAAACTGTTATGCTTAAATCATAACCCATTTGACATTTTGTATGTTTTATAATTTGAGCTCAGTGGGCAAGACCTTTTACAATTATTTTTCATTTCACAATACTTTTAAGAACAGATAGCTTAGAAAAAGAAAAAGAACTTTCATGGCTATTTTCTAAATGGCTACCCTTAGATATGGAGAATTTAACAAGACTTTGATTCCATTCCAAAGCCCAGAGCCCTGCAAGGATAGAATTTTGTGAACTTTTCACATTCCTTAAGAATGCTTGTCAATCAAACCATCTCATTTTAGTAAGTTTCCTTCTGTGGAGTGAGGAGCTAGTATTTCCCTAAATTATCTCACATGAAGAGAAAACAAACACTGTAATAGATTTTGCTGATAGTTGTAAAGTTAAAACAACTGTATTTTTAAATTAAGCTTCAATAGCGAATATTTTCACTGGGTCAATACAGCAGGATACCAGGGTAAAAAAAAAATGCTTTTGTCAAAGTTTATGAACAAAACAGCAAAAGAAAGTCAAGATTAGAAAGAAGGAAAGGTGTATGCTCAGAGCTTAATCTACTTCTAGCTGACTTGGACCCATTGAAACTAATAATATCTAAAATTCAAAGTTCCTCTTTAAAAAAATAAAGGCAGTTCACTGTCACTCAAGCTATAGCCTCATTCAGTTACCAGGAGACAACTATTATTCCAATACACCACATCATTTTCATGAACACCATTGCCAGCTGGGGGCACGGCCATGATGAGCTGCTACTATTTGCCTTGCAGTTGCTACCAGGTGCTTAACTAGTGGGTGTATGCACCACCTTTGCAATTTGCTTCTGAAACACTGTCTCTTTGTTTATTGTGTCTTTATAAAGGAGAGCTAAGCATTTATTACACACCTATGATGCATCAGAACTTTTCTTACACGTGGTGAAGGTGACATGGCACAGCCCA
>NW_007256510.1:2476-3219 GCF_000164805.1 Carlito syrichta | reverse complement strand
TGAGCCTGGGATCACACCTGTTCTTTCCTGACCATCCTGCCCATCTCTGGGCAACTCCCTTAACTACTGTGTGTGGCCGACCTCTGTACACTTTTCCAGGCCCTCTCAGAATCTCCCATCCTGGCAAGACATGAACAATACCTGCCCTCATTCCCTTCTGGCTCATGCTTTCCCCTTCATTCTGAGTTCTAATTCCTCCTCCAGGGTTTATGTCCAGGCAGGATGTCAGCGACGCCCAGAGTGTCTGCCCAGCACGTAGTTGTGTGGTCTTGGTGGTGGAAGGGTGGGGGAGCCAGTGGGTCAAACGGTGCAGGAACACATTGGCCTGGTTTTCCTGATAGGTGACAAAGGGCAGTACCTCTGGACCTCTCCTTTCCTTTACTCCCTGGCCCTTGCCACATGCCCTAGAGATGTCCCTCTGCCTTTCCCTTCTCCTGTCTGTGTGAAGAGACCAAGTCCCGCCTGCCCTCTTTGGCACCTGTGAAGGAACATGGACGCTGGGGGTGCATTTCCTGGCTGCCACACTCTGTTCCCAGGTTAGTCTCCACCTGGAGAAGGCCTCAGAGCAGGTGCTCCACTGTGCCAGCATGCTGAGGGGTTGCACACCCTGCTCCTGAGTTCAGTTAGCCTCTGGAAAACCACACCGTGCATGTCCGCCTGGGTGGTGGGTAAACACCTTCGACAGCCCCTCCCACTGTGTCCCTGGGGTCCTGCTCAGCACACTTCGGGCACTTGGATAAATG
>NW_007256510.1:0-835 GCF_000164805.1 Carlito syrichta | reverse complement strand
TTTATTTATATTTGGCAGATCTAAACACTCTGTTGTTTGGGGTAGGTTTCATTTTTAAGAAATGGCACACTCTCTCATTCTAGGATGCTAGCCTACAGACATAAAGTGAGGAGAAGCTTTTGTCCAGGACAGACCCCATGACTGTGTCAGCAGAGCTTCTGGAACATGTATTAATTTTTAACCCGAGGGAAAAAAGACAAACAAACGAAAAAAGCACCATAATTTGAAAATACAAAAAAAGTTTATGTATTATTTTAGTTCCATATAACGCTGTGGAAAGATTTCTTACCAAAAAAAGATGCAACACTGATTTCCCTTGGAATAAAACATCAGTTGGCCAGAGGAGAGAGGTCAGAGCAAGATTTGTGTCTGTGTGTTCCTCCATTATGCAGGATTTGAGTTTGAAACAATGAAAAGTTTTTACTTGTTCACATGGTAGGATTAAGTCCTTTAGGAGATAAAAGACAATTGAACATTGAACAACAGCATCATTAGCTGAGAAACCAAAAGAAGGGATCTGCGCTTGGTCCTGTACACTGCTTGCTGTCTTATAATGGACAAAGGCGTACCAGCTGAGGGTGACGGTGGTCTGTGACAGACTGCAGAGAATCTAGCAGTGACAAGACTTGGGACCCACGGACAGCTTTCTACACAGTGATGTGTATACAGCAATCAAAATCCTGGATCTGCTGGGACCAAGCTGTTTTACAACACCCAGGGCACTTGACGCCTTACAAAGCCCTGTATTTATCAGGCTGAAAATGTGCTCTGCATGGCCTTTCAAACATCCAGCCACGGATGAAATTCTTCAAGAACCCTCCAACACAGCTGAGGA
>NW_007256509.1:0-9095 GCF_000164805.1 Carlito syrichta | reverse complement strand
ACTGCCTTGATTTCTCTGTGCCCTATGGCTGCCCTAACCCTGGGCTCTCTCTTCCATTAGCTCATACAAGTCATTGCCATTGGGCACGAGTGTGGAATGTGGAGATAGGCCTTCTGGGATATGTGGCAGAAGGTGCATGATGGATGTGCTCAGTGGCCACCCTTGAAACATCCTGCAAATGACAGGCAGGAAAGTGCTTTTTCCTCTCCCATTCCTGAGGGTGACACCTTGCTCTGGGTGGATGGGGTGGTGGTGGTAGTTCTTATTATTATTTGTAGTCAGAATTCCTCTATATTGCCAGGTTAGAGTGCAGGGGAATGCTCACAGACACCTCAGACTCCCCCTGTGGGACTCGCAATCCTTCAACCTCAGCCCCCGATTGGCTGGAACCACAGGTCTTTACCACCACAGCTGGCTAATCTTTGGATTTGATTTTCATGGACGATATGAGGTCTTGCCCCATATACTGGGCTGGTGTCAAACCCAAAGGCTCAGGCTGACCACTTGCCTGGGCCTCTGAAGGGCTGGGATGCCAGGCTGAGCCCCTGAGACTGGCATGTGGTTGTGGTGGTGGTGGTTGTTGGTATTATTCTTAGTGTCCCACTCTGTCACCCAGGCCTGAGCACATGGGACCACACTCAGCCATCATGACCCCCAAAGGATGGGCTCTGGTGATCATCCTGCTGCGCTCTCCCAAAGGGCCAGAATGAAAGTCCTGCACTACCAAGCTTGACTCTTTTTTTGGCTTCTTTTAGAGGTGAGGTCTGGCCATGGTGCCCAGGCTGATCTCCTACCTGGGGGCTCAGGTCATCCTTTCACCTCAGCATCCCAGGACACTGAGAAGACAGGCATGAGCCCCCCCTCCGCTGGGTCTCAACACCCCTCTTGGGGCCCCACCACAAGGTCTGCTCTCTTTTGACGACCTAGGACCCCAGAGAGGGTGGCTGGAGTTGCCCACCGTGCCTCCCCATGGGGAGGGACTGGTGCATGGATGTGTCTCTGCCAGAAAGTCCACCCCTCCTCCCACCTTGTTCTCCAGGGTGAACCTGCTAGCTTGTTCAGGGACAGCCATGGGCAAAGGGAGGGCATGACTCAAACCTTCAGGGGAGCAGAGACGGCTGGGAGACTAACACCTGTCTCTTCAGCACTTGGGGAGGCCAAGAAAGGAAGATGACTGGATCCCGGGAGCTCCAGACCAGGCTGGACACCATAGGTAATCCCCACTTGACCCCTATCAAAACCCAGAAATTCCTGTATGAAGCCATGCCACAGCGAGAGAATCACCTCCGGCCCAGAGTTCAAGACCAGGTGGGAGACCAGGATATCAATAAAATGGAAAGCCTGTGTAACCAGCAGTTTGAGAGGCCCAGGACGAGAGCATGGCATGAGTTGGTTGGTTTGAGAGCAGCCTGAAACCTAGGGAGGAAAGAAAAGAAAGAAAGAAAGAAAGAAAGAAAGAAAGAAAGAAAGAAAGAAAGAAAGAAAGAAAGAAAGAAAGAAAGAAAGATCCACTCTCATGCAAAACTTCTGCCCTCAGTTCTTTCTCCCCCCACATGTGAAGGTCCCCAAAGCTCAGCACCTTTCAATTACAACCACCCCAAATGGCTGCCCCTGCTTTGGTGTGGAAGTTCCCAAGGCTTCCTGGATGTGTTCCTGCAGGATCACCTCTCTGAGCTGTGAATGTGCCTCAGGCAGGCCTACCTTCTGACTCGGCACCGAGAACCTTCTGCCAAGAAAGGCCAGGGATACATATGTCACCTGAGGATATTTGTTTCCTCCCAATCCCATTTTTCCTGGCTGTAAATCCAGTTGCCCTGTGAACACACCATGTGCATTTTAGAATCTGTGTAGATTCTCCTGTTTTTGGAGACAGGGTCTGGCTCTGTGGTCCAGGCTGGGTTCCAAAGTCTCGAATGTCATTCACCACCAGTCTCGAAATTGTGGGCTCTAGCAATCTACCTGCTTCAGCCTCCAGAGTGGCCAGGACTACAGGCACTGTGACTGAAGACCCCCGTTTGTGTGGGTACGAAAACGGAGTCTCCCTGCATGGCCCAGGCTGGCCTTGGGCTCCTGGGCTTCAGCCATCCTCGTCCTCAGCATCCCAGGCTGTGGTGGCTGGAAGTGAGCCACTGCACTCCATCCTGGGGGATGGAGTGAGAATCCGACTCAAAGAAAAAATGAAAAAAGAGAAAAAAAAGAGCATCCATTTGTGTATGGAGTTGGTATCACCATCAACAGACACAGATCATTTGGGAAGGAAGCCCCAGAATTGGGCCTAAAGTTCCCAAAAGATAATTTATCGGCAGAATATCAGACTGTGGCTTTGGGAGACCGAAGTGGGGAACCACTGGAGCCTGGGAGTTCAAGATCAGCCTGGGCCACTTAGCATGTTTTCATTGCTACCCAGAATGCAAACACTGGATTCTCACGTGGTGAAGCCTGTGGTCCTGGCTACACAGGATGCAGTGTCCTCCATTCTGGGGACAGTCACACCTCCACCAACAGAATGATCGAGTCCATGTCAGGCACTGTGGCTCATGGCCATCAGTCCTGTGCCCTGCGAGGCCGAGGTGGGAGGCTGTCTGAGCCCAGGGTTTTGAGACCAGCCCGACGATGTGACCAGACCTCATCTTGGCGAGACATCCCCAAAATCGAGTCAGGCATGGTGGTCCCCGGAGTCCCAGTTGCTCAGGGGTTAAAGTGGGAAGACCTCCTGAGCCCCGCAGGTCGAGGCCCAGGGATCCACAATTGTGCTGCCATGCCCCAGTCAGACCAACGGAGACTCCGGCGACAAAAAGGATGCCTCCCACGTGCATCACGACAGGTGTCCAGAGTGCCCCACGAAAAGACTGCTTTGATGGAAGGCAATGGAGTGATCAGGAGAGGAAGGGGCCCTCTCACCGCCCAGAGGTGGCAGATCTGTCACCAGGACTTGGACTGGCCACAGCGTTTCTAGACCATGCTGATTACTCTGTGCCTGATGGCCACCCTAACTCGGGACCGTTTGTACTGTGAGCTCCCATGCGATTTTGCCATGGGGAATGAGTGTGGAGGGTGGAGGCAGGTCTTCTGGAATGCATGGCCAATAGTGCGGGATGGACTTGCCAGGTGGTCACCTTTGAAATTTTCTGCAAATGGCAGGGGAAATAGAGCTTTTTCTCTCCCATTCCAGAGTATGAAATCTCAAGTTGGGTGACAGGGGTGGTGGTGGTGATAATTATTATTTGGACTTGGAATATCACTCTGTCACCCATGCCTTAGCACAGGGGCATGCTCACAGGCACCACGGACTCCACCTACCAGTCTCAGGTGATCATCTCACCTCGGCACACTGAGTGACTGGAACCACAAGCCTGTGCCACCATGCCCAGCTAATCTTTGGATTCATTTTTCGTGGCCAAGACGAAGTATTGCCCAGTGTCCTTGACTAGGTCTTGAACTCACAGATTCAGGCCATTCACTCGCCTCAGCCTCTGAAGGGTGGAGATGCCAGGCTGAGCATTTGAGCCCAGCCTGTGGTTGTGGCGATGGTGGTTAGTATCATCCATCATACTGAGTTGGAGTCATGCTTTGTCGCCCAGGCCAGAACACAGGGAACCACTCTCGGCCACTGTGACCTCCACCAGCTGGGCTCTGGTGATCCTCCCACCATAGCTTCCCAAGTGGCTGGAACAACAATCGTGTTCCACCATCCTTGCCTCATTTTGTTTTGATTCTTGTAGAGATGAGGTTTCACCAAGGTCTCAAACTCCCACGTGATCAAGCCATCCTCTCATCTCTGCCTCACAAAGCACTGGGGTGGCAGGCGTGAACCCCAGTGCCCAGGCTCCACACCCATCTCAGGGCCCCACCGTGAGGTCTGCTCCCTTCGGATAACCCAGGAACCTGGAGAGGACAGCTTGAGTCACCCGACGAAACCACCCCTGGGGAGCACCTGGCAATGGGACATGTCTCCGCTGGGGTGCAGACCCCTCCGCCTACCTCAATCCCACAGTTGGGCCTGCTCGCTCCTACCAGGGTCTTCCTCAGGGAAAGGAAGGGCATGACTCTCAAACCATCGGGAGCCCTGGCCTGGTGATTCATGCCTGTCTCCTTGGCACTCGGGGTGGCTGAGATGGGAAGATGGCCAGAGCCCGGGAGCTGAGACCAGGCTGGAGACCATAGCAAGCCCCCACCTTGACCCCAAGCAGAACCCAAAATTACTTGGATGAGGGCAGGCCTTGGTGGGAGGATTGCATCAGCCCTAGAGTTCAGCACCAAGCAGGAAGACCAGGATGTCAACCAAATGGAAAGCCTGAGATAGCAGCAGTTTGGGAGGCTGAGGTAGAGAGGAGGGACCGAGTTGGGCAGTTTGAGAGCAACCTGGGTTACCAAGTGAGGAAACAAAGAGAGAGAGAGAGGAAGAAAAGAAAGAAAGAAAGAAAGAAAGAAAGAAAGAAAGAAAGAAAGAAAGAAAGAAAGAAAGAAAGAAAGAAAGAAAGAATCTAAGTCAACAAGAAATCCATTCTCCTGCAATTCTTCTGCCCTCAGTCCTTCCCCTTGCCACCCCCACATACGAGGGACCCACTAGCTCGGAACCTTCCAGCCCCAATCTCCCCAAAGGCTGCCCATGCTTCATTTAATTAGTTCCCGAGGCTCCCTGGCCATCTTCCTGCCAGATCTCTTCTCTGAGTTCAGAAATGTGCCCCAGGGAGGCAAACCATCCAACTCGGTAATGAGGAACTTCCACCAAGAAAGACCAGGGACACATCTCTCACCCGGGGACATTTCTTTCCCCCAATCTCATTTTTCCTGGTTATAAAGCCAGTCTCCCTGTGAACACACCACACACAGTTGAGAATCTGTGTATGATTCTGATGTTTTGGGAGACAGGGTCTTACTCTGTGGCCCAGGCTGGAGACTTGGGATACGACCATCATTCACCAACAAGCTAAAAATTTTGGCCTCCGGTGATCATCCTGCCTCATCCTCTAGAGTGGCCTGGAGGCCCTATACCTCAAACCCAGACTCCCTATTCGGATGAGTGTGGAGACAGTGTCTCCATGTGTGGCACAGGTTAGCCTTGGGCTCCTGGGCTCCAGCCATCATCCCACCTCTGCCTCCCAGAGGAATGGAATTTCAGCCGTGGGCCACCATGCCAGTCCTTGGGTGAGGGCATGCCTCAGCAGGAGGATTGCCTCCAGCCCAGAGTTCAAGGCCACACAGGAACACCATCATGTCGACCAAATTGAAAGTCTGTGATCACAGCAGTTTGGGAAGTGTAGGCCGAGAAGATGGACTGAGTTGGGCAGTTTGAGAGCAGCCTGGGAAACCTAGTGAGGAAAGACAGAAAGAAAGAAAGGAAGGAAGGAAGGAAGGAAGGAAGGAAGGAAGGAAGGAAGGAAAGAATGAAAGAAAGAGGAAAATCCATTCTCTTTCAAATGTTCTGCCCTCACTAAATCCCCCCCATGACTGCCACATGTGAGGGTCCTCCAAGCTTGGCACCTTCCAGACCCGTACCCCAAATGGCTGCCCCCACTTTGGTGTGGGAGTTTCCGAGGCTCCCTTGCCGGGTGACTGCCGGCTCTCCTTTCCAAGGTGAGAAATGTGCCCTAGGCAGGCGACCCTCCAACTCAGCAACGAGGACCTTCTGACATAAAGTCCATGAATGCATCCCTCACCCAGAGATTTTTCTTCCCCCAATCCCTTTTGTTCTGGCTCTAAAGTCAGTCGCCCTGTGAAAAAACCACGTGCAGCTGATAATCTGTCTATGAATCTGATGTTTTTGGAGACAGGGTCTGTCTCTGTGGCCCAGGCTGGGACTCCAAGACATGACCATCATTCACTACCAGCCTCGAAATCGCGGCTCCCAAGATTCTCCCACCTCAGCCCCCAGAGTGGCCGGCATGAAGGGCACCTCGACCCCAGACACCCTGTTTGGATGGATGCGGAAACGGGATCTACCTGCATTGCCCTGTCTGGCCTTCGGCTCCTGGGGTGCAGCCATACTGCCGCCTTGGCCTCCCAGAGTGCTGGGATTCCAGGTGTGGGCTGCCGCACCATGCCTTCTGGCTCTGTTTGGACCAAGTATTTAGACTGGACTTGGGGGCTCAGCTTACTTATCCCAGTGCTTTGGGAGGCCGAGGCCAGGAGCCAGCCCAAGCTGTGGACCGAGACCCACCCTGGTACCTCGGCGAGCCCTCGTCTCCACATTCCAACCCCAATGAGCCAGGTGTTGTGAGTGTGCCTGTCCTCCCAGCTCCATGGAAGGACAGGAAAAGACTCTCCAGAGCCCAGCGCACCTAGGCTGTGATTGCCAGGAGCAAGCCACCACCCTCCAGCCTGGGCAAAGAAGTGAGATTTTGACTCAATGAAAAAAATGAAAAATGAAAAAAAAAGAAGAGCATCCATTTGTGTGTGTAGTGGGGATCATCATGAACAGACAGAGATCATTTGGGAAGGAGGCCCCAGTCTTTGGCCTAGAGTACCCAAAAGATGATGGATCAGCAGATAATCGAGCTGTGGCTTTGAGAGGTCGAGGGGGTGGACTGCTGGACTCTGGGAGTTCAAGACCAGCTTGTGCCATGTAGTGAGATCTCATCACTCCCGGAACACAAATATTGGAGTCACAAGTGGTGGCACCTGTGGTCCCAGCTACATGGGATGTGGTGGCCTCAATCCTGGGGCATTCCTTTGTGTCACCCACACCGACAGAACGTGCCAGTCCAGGACAGGCATCGTTACTCATGGCCACCAGCCCCACACCCTGGATGGCCGAGTTGGGAGGCTGCCTGAGTCCAGGGTTCGGAGACATCCCTGGTGACATGGCCTGACCTCATTTTGGCATTAGGTCCCCAAAATAAAGTCAGTCATGGTGGTCCCCCAGAGTCCCAGCTGCTTGGGGTCTGATATGGGAGTATCGCCTGAGCCCCACAGGTTGAGGCCCCTGGAGCCACGTATGTGCTGCCGTGCCCCAGCCAGTCCGATGGAGACTCTGGCATCAAAAAGACATCTCTCACCTGCATCACGATGGGCACCAATGGCTCCCCATTGAAATGTCTACGTGGGTGGGTGATGATGGAGACATTGGTAGAGAAAGGGGCTATCCCTCCACCCTAAGTTCGCAGATAGTGATTGGAACCTGGACTGGCTGCAGTATTGCCTGTCCTCCTTGATTGCTCTGTGCCTGAAGGCCGCCCTAGCACAAGCTGTCTGTTCCATGAGATCACACCCATCTTGATGTGGGGCACAAGTAATGAGGGTTAGGCAGGCCTTTTGGGGCACGTGGGCAAAGGTGCAGGCCCTACTTGCCCAGTGGCCACCTTTGAATCTTCCCGTGAATGACAGGCTGGAAAGTGCCCTTTCCCCTTCCATCCCTGAGGGTGGTACCTCACGTTGGGTGGCAGAGGTTTTGGTGGTAGTGGTGCTTGTGACTATCGTTATTTGGAATCAGAATCCTGCTCAATCGCCCAGGCCGTAGCATAGGGACACGCTCATGGACACCATGAACTCCACCTGCCGGGCTAATGCGATCCTCCTGCCTCAACTCCCCGAGTGCCTTGAACCACAGTCCTGCACCACCATGCCCGGCTAATCTTTGGTTCTATTTTTGATAGCTCATATTATATCTCACCCCCCCCTGTGTCCTGGGATGATGTCAAACCCGTAGTCTCAGGCCATCGACTTACCTGGGCCTATGAAGGCAGGGATGCCAGTCTGAGTCCCTGACTCCAGGCTGTGTTTGTGGTGTTGTTGCTGGTTAGTATTATTGTTCTGAGTCAGAGTCCTGCTCTGTCACCCAGGCCAGAGCACAGGGGCCCATTCTCAGTCACTGTGACCTCAACTGGCTGTGCCCTGGGGATCTTCCCGCCATGGCCTCCAGAGTGGTGGGAATTACAGGCATGCACCACCATGCTTGGCTCATTTTCTTGGTTTCTTGTAGAGATGAGGTCTCTCCAACGTGCCTGGGCTGGTCTCGAACACGGGGGCTCAGGAAATCTTGTCTCAGTATCACAGAGTTCCAGGATAATAGGTGTGAGTCCCTGCGCGGGCTGAGGCTGTGGTGGCCTGGGCTCCCCACATATTTCGGGGCACGACTGTGAGGCCCACTCCCTTCTGATGACCCGGGATCCTGGAGACTGCAGCCAGAGTCCCCCACTGAGCCATCCCCAGGGGGAGCGCTTGGAGCAGGGGCGTGTCTCCACCAAGTCACCCACACCACCACCCTACTTGCTCCCCAGGGTTGACCCACTCGATCCTCCCAAGGGCAGCCTCGGGAAAAGGGAGGACATGACCGTCAAACCTTCTGGGGGTCGATGGCTGGGCAACCCACATCTGTCTCCTCCAAACTCAGGCAGGCCAGAGACTCGATACCAGGCTGGACAACTTAGCAAGCCCCCACCACGACCCCAAGAAAAAAAACCCAAACCCAAAAACCCTTCGGTGAGGACAGGCCTCAGCGGAGGGATCATCTCTGGCCCAGAGTTCAAGACCAGACAGGCAGACCAGGATGTTGAACAAAGGAAAGCCTTTGATCCCAGCACTTTGGGAGGCCCAGGCCGAGAAGATGGCCCGAGTTGGGCAGTTTGAAAGTAGCCTAGGCAACCTAGTGAGGAAGGAAAAGAAAGAAGGAAAGAAAAAAGGAAAAGTAGAAAGAAAGAAATCCATTCTCCTCCAAACCTTCTGCATTCAGTCCTTCATCCCCTCAATTGAGAGTCCCCCAAGTTTGACACCTTCCAGCCCCAATCCTCCCCAATATCTGCCCTCACTTTGGTGCAGGAGTTCTCGAGCCTCCCTGGCCGGGTTTCTGCCATTTGTCCTCTCCGAGGTTATAAATGTGCCCCAGGCAGGCTGACCCTCCCACTAGGCAACAAGGACTTCCACTAAGAAATGCCAGGTACACATCCCTTACCCAGGGACATTTCTTCCCCCCAATTCCATTTTACCTGACTGTAAAGCCAGTCACCCTGTGAACACAGCATGAGAAGTTGAGAATCTGTGTACGATTCTGATGCTTTTGGAGACAGGGTCTGACTCTGTGGCCCAGGTTGTGTTCCTGGGACACGACTGTTGTTCACCACCATCCTTGAAATTGCGGGCTCTGGCAATCCTCCAGC
>NW_007256508.1:1959-7833 GCF_000164805.1 Carlito syrichta | reverse complement strand
TTTTCTTTTTCTTTTTTACACTAGCAAGAGTTCTAGTATGATGTTGAACAGGAGTGGTAAATATGAACACTCCTGCCTTGTTTTCTATCTTAGGGGAGAAGTATTCGGCTTTTCACTATTAAGTATGATGCTAGCTGCAGATTTTTGGTAGACGGCCATCGTATTAGTCTGTTTTGTGTTGCTATAAAGGAATATCTGAGTCTGGATAATTTATAGAGAAAAGAGGTCTATTTGGCTCACGCTTCTGCAGGCTGTACAAAATGCATGGTGTCGGCATCGGCTTCTGGGGAGGGCTTCAGGCTGTTTCCACTCATGGTGGGAGGCAAAGGGGAACAAGTGTGTGCAAATCACTTGGTGAAGCAAGAGAGAGGGGGAAGATGCCAGGCTCTTTAAACAACCAGCTCTTAGGGGAGCTGACAGGCACTAACAGAGTAAGAACCCACTCATTACTGCTGAGGGATCTGCTGCATGATCCAAATGCCTCCCACTAGGCCTCACTTCTAACATTGGGGCTCATATTTCAACATGAGATTTGAAGGGGACAGCTATCCAAACTATATCAGCCATTAGCAGTTGGAGGAAGTTCCTTTCGACTCATAGTTTGCTGAAAGTTTTTACACTGAATGGATATTAAGTTTTGTCAAAGACTTTTTCCTTATCAATTTATGGAGGGTATCGTTTTTCTTTTATAGACAGTCACTATAACGGATTTAGTAGATTGTTTGAAAGACATTGAGCGAGCCTTGCGTTCCTGGAATAAACTCCACTTGTTTAAGATATATTTTCCTTATGTACGTTTTTTTAATGTACCTTACGTACATTGCTGATTTCACTTGCTAATGTTTTGTATATGTTTGCTCCTATGTTCATGAGGGTTATTGGCCTGTAATTGCTTGCTCTTTGTGCTTTTGTTTTTGGGGGGTTTTTTTGAGTCGGAGTCTCACTCTGTGACCAGGCTGGAGTGCAGTGGCACACTCATGGCCAGTCACCCCAGCGTCGACCCGCTGGGCTCTGGCAATCCTTCCGCCTCAGCCTTCCAAGTACCGGAACTTCAGGCATGTGCTACCACGTCCGCTAATTTTTTGATTTGTTGTGGAGATCAGGTCTCGCCAGTTTGCGTGGGCTGGTCTTGAACCGCGGGCTCAGGCAATCCACTCGCCTCGGCCTCCCAAAGTGCTGGGATTACAGGCCTGAGCCACCGAGCCCGGCCGATTGCTTGCTCTTTTATTGTCTTTGCTTGGTTTTGGTATCAGGGGAATGCTAGACTCATAAAAGGAGTTGAGAACTGTTCCTGCCTGTCTATTTTGGGGAACAGATTTTTGTAGAATTGATGTTAATTCTTCTTGAAATGTATGATGGAATTCGCCAGTGAAACAATCTGGGCCTGCAGTTTTCTTTTGGGGAAGGTATTTAATTATGAACTTAATTTCTTTCTAGAAGAATTCAAGTTGTCTACTTGATACAGGACTGGGTGAGGTTTGGTAACTTGAGGTTTTCGAGATATTGGTTTATATCTTCTAAGTTGTTGAATTTACGTGCGTTGTCCATAGTACCGTATCTTTTTTCTTTTTTGGCCAGGATTAATAACTTTGCTGCATTTCTGGGATATGGAAATAGCCCCGTAAGGTGATTTTTTTTGTTTTTAATGCTGAGCATTTTGCCATGTGCTTAGTATATCCATTCAGTCTGAAATTTGTGTCCTTCAGCTCCAGGAACTTTTCTTGTCTTTATTTTTTCTCCCCAGCATTTCATTTTGTCTCTCCTTCTGAGACTGCTAGCATTTCCATGCTGGGAAGCTGCTTACCATTCACAGCACCAAGAGTACCATTCCTAGACCTGCAGGCTAGCTTTTCAGTTTAATCTCAAATTGTCACATTTTTTCTCTTCTATTGTTCATATTCCTGTTCGCTTTCCATAGCTTCTGGGATATTTGTGAAACTTTAGTTTTCAATATTTGATTGAGATTAGTTGCTTCTTTGGTTTTAATCTCTATTCTTCTACCATGGGTTTTCGATATATTCATGGAAAAAAATTTTTTTATGAAAACATGTATGCATGAATTTCAAAGACTGTTTGCACTAAAATAAATGTGTACTACATGTTATAACATGTATGAACAAGATCTAGTTCGAGGCACCAAGAAAGATAAGGCATCAGTTTTGAAAAGGTACCCCATGAGGCTCAGAATTCATGGGCAGCATGAATTCTGCTAAAATTGAGGCAAGAACAAGCATCAACTTTATGATGAAGCTTGAGTAGAAGGATGGTGAACACCTTGATGCTTTGTGGAAAGCTTATGGGGGCAATGACTCAAAGAAATAAACAGCGGGGCACAGTGGCTCAGCCTGTAATACCAGCACTTTGCAAAGTCAAAGCGAGAGGATTCACTGAGCCCGGGAATTTAAGACCAGCCTGAGCAACTTGGTGAGACTTCATCTCTACAATAAAATCACACACACACACACACACACACACACACACACACTATCCAGGCTTGTGGCACACGTCTGTATTTCCAGCTACTTAGAAGGCTGAAACGGAAGTATCGCCTAAGCCCAGCATGTTGAGACTTCTGTGGCCGTGAGTGTGCCCTTGCTCCAGCCTGGGCGACAAGAGTGAGACTCAAACTCAAAAAAAAAAAAAAGAAAAGAAAAGAAATGAAAAAGAAAGAGAAAAGAAAGGAAAAGAAACAAACAGTTTACAAATGATAACATCTTTTTAGAAGGGTTCAGTAGTTTTTTTGTTTTTTGCTTTATTAATAATGGCCGTTCTTACTGGAGTTAAGTGGTATCTCAATATGGTTTTGATTTGCATTTCTCTGATGATTACCGAGACTGAGCATTTTTTCATGTGTTTTTGGCTGCTCAAATGTTTTCCTTTGAGAAGTGTCTACTCATGTCTTTTGTCCACTTTTTAATTGGGCTGTTTGTTTTTTTCCTTTTGACTTGTTTGAGTTCCTTGTAAAATAAAATAAATTAAAAAGAAAAAAGGAATCAGACAAGGTTGAAGATGAGACTTGCAGACTATCCACATCAACTTGTGAGGAAAAACTAATCTTGTTCATGCCCAGATTAAAGAGGACCAACGATTAACAGATAAACAACAGCCAACACTATAGCCATCTCAATTAGTTCAACTTATGACAAATTAATGTTGAGCAAAGTTTTTACTCAATGGATTCTAAAACCACTGCACCCAGATCAGCTGAAGGCAAAAGCAGAACTTTCAATGGAATTTTTAAGCAAGTGGTATCAAGACCTGGAAGCATTTCTTAGAAAAGTTAGAGCAGGATATGATAGACGGCTTTACCAGAATGATCCTGAAGACAAAGCACAATCAAAGCAATGGCTGCCAAGAGATGGAAGTGGTCCAGTTCAAAGCAAAGGTGGTCCAGTCAAGAGCAAAGGCAATGGCAGTCTCTTGGGATGCTCAAGGCATTTTGCTTGTTGGCTTTCTGGAGGGCCAAAGAATGATAACATCTGCTTATTATGAGAGTGTGTTGAGAGAGTTAGCCAAAGCTTTAGCAGAAAAATGCCAAGGGAAGATTTTACCAGAGTCCTTCTCCACCACAACAATGCTCCTGTCATTCTTCTCATCAAACAAGGGCAATTTTGCAAGAGTTTCCAAGAAAAATCATTAGGCACTCACCTTACTGTTCTGATTTGACTTCTTCTGACTTCTTTCTGTTTCCTAATCTTAAAAAAATCGTTAAAGTGAACCCATTTTTCTTCAGTTAACAAAATAAAAAAGACTGCATTGACATACTTAAACTCCCAGGACCCTAATTTCTTTCGAGATGAATTAAAATGGCTGATATCACTTACAAAAGTATCTTCAATGTAATGGAGCCCATGTTTATATTTTTATCACTTTTTTCCTATGAACTTTTTGAAGTCCCTTCACATTTTACTTCTTACAAGCTCATATGATTTGTTCCTCTTTTATTTTTTAATTTATAGTATAATTATCTGTTCCTCTTTTAAAGCATGGATGCAGAATATTCTCTCATTTCTCTGGGATAATAATCAGTGGTCTTGGTATTTATGCTTTAAATTTTTTTCCCCCATATTGTGTCTGTTTCTTCACAATCCCGCTTTTCTGTTTGGTTTGGTCTCTCTGATACAGGAGACTTTACTCAAATATCATGGGTTCCCTTAAAGTCTATTAACATTACAAATTGAAGCACCAAATTGCTGACTGGAAGTTGTATTTGTGTAAATAGTGTTTGACCACAAACTCTTCCACCACACACAGCTTAGTGATTCCCAATTTGGAATCCTCTCTCTTTTCTTTCTTTCTTAAAATTTTTATTGTGAAAGTAGCATGCAATACGGGTGATCTCCAACATATCATGATATCTCAGTGAATGATCATAAAGCAAACACTCTTGCAACCACCAGACAGGTCAAGAAATAGAACATTATCAGCACTCAGATGCTTCCCCTGTGTCTCTTATCAATCATGCCACCTTCTGCTTTACCCCAATGTCACAAGTACCTGAATTTTTTTAATGATAATCACTTCACTGTTTTTCCTTAGAGTCTTACCACCAGTAAGGAGCATTTTTTTTTTAGTCGGAGTCTCTGTCACCCAGACTGGAGTGCAATGGCACGCTCCCGGCCACCGCAGCCTCGACCTGCTGGGCTCCGGCGATCCTTCTCCTGCTCAGCCTTCCAAGTAGCTGGAACTACAGGCACCCGCTACCATGCCTGGCTAATGTTTTTGATTTTATTGTAGAGATGAGGTCTCGCCACGTTGCCCAGGCGGGTCGCGAACCCACAGGCTCAGGCAATCCACTCACCTCAGCCTCCCAAAGCGCTGGGATTACAAGCTGAGCCACCGAGCCCAGCTAGGAGCATTCTCAAACATTGTAGTAAGGTCTTTTTTTTCTTTTTAAAACTTGGAATTGAGTGGTCAGGAGGATGGTGGCCAAGTGAGTTGGACTATGTGAGTCCCGGTGTGAGTGAGTGAGTGTATGGAAAATTTTGTCTACGTGCTGTTGAGTGAGTGGGTGTGTGAGTGGCTGACTAAGTGAGGGCTAGGGAGCTAGCTGCCAGGGCTCTCCTGGTGCAGTGACTGGTACCGCAGCTGCTAGGCTTGGACCCTAGCAATTCCCAGGAGGCAGAATCCAAGCGCCATTTAAAAAAAATAAACAAAACCCTTCCTAGGGAGAACATGCTGGGAGTGACTGACTAAGTGGGGGCTCATGAGCAAGTGGCCAGGGCTCTGGTGCAACAGCTGGTGCTGCAGCTTCTATGCTTGGTCCCTGGCTTTTCCCAGGTCGTAGAAGCCGAGCTCCATTTTTTTAAAGGGGCAAACTTTTTCCTGTGAAGAAGGGTGGGGAGAGAGTACCATCCCAGGCTCTGCCTCTCCTCTGCATCAAGAGAGACTGCCAGCTCCAGGATTTGCCTCACCACTTCAGTGCTGGCAAGGCACTGGTAGCAGGGTCTGCAGAGGGAGTAAACAGGCAGAGTCCCACAGAAGACGACAAGAGAGGCACCCCACCACCATCTTGAAGACGGGGAAGGAAAGTGCTCTGACTTGCTCACCACGGAGCAACAGACCTGATCTCTGTGACTGGCGGATCAACTAATCAGGAATTCATCATGACCCAGAGGGAATATTCTGCAAGCACAAACTTCAGAGGGACCTGATGAGTGCTGAGACCCAGGTGCCCCACCCTCTACCCTGATGCAGTAAAGGGACAAAGGGTGTGGCCAGAAAAGGATGAGGAAGGACTCCGAAGAGATCAGTGGTGAGTTCGGGGCTGACTCAAACCCCCCCCCAGCAGTCCTCTGAACCTCAGTCCCACACAACTGGGCCACGACTGAGAGAGACAAACCCAGGCAGAGCCTGGATGTCAGTTGAAATAGG
>NW_007256508.1:0-791 GCF_000164805.1 Carlito syrichta | reverse complement strand
AAATGAAAATGAAAGAAACATTTTACCAAAATCTCTGGGACACCTTGAAAGCTGTAGTAAGAGGGGAATTTATATCCCTACAAACACACATGAAGAAAATGGAAGGGACACAAATTAACCTAACAAGCCACCTAAAGAAGCTGGAAAAGCAAGACCACAAAAACCCTAATTTCAGCAGAAGAATCCAGATCACCAAAATAAAAGCCCAAATCCAGGACATAGAAGACAAAAAGGTAATACAAAAAATCAATGAAACAAAAAGCTGATTCTTCGAAAGGATAAACAAGATCGATGGTCCCCTAGCTAGACTGACCAAGAAAAAACGAGAAGAAAATCAAATAAGCACAATCAGAAGCACAAAAGATTAAGTCACATCTGACCCTGAAGAAATACAAAAGATCATTAGAGACTACTACGTACACTTGTATGGAAACAAACTTGAATACTTTAAGGAAATGGAGGACTTTCTGACATCATACAACCTACCTAGATTGGAACAAGAAGAAATTGAGACCCTAAATAGGCCAATAACAATCAAGGAAATAGACTACATAATAAGAAAACTTCCTACAAAAAAAAAAGCCCTGGTCCAGATGGCTTTCCAGCAGAATTCTACAAGACATTTAAGGAGGAGTTGATACCAATCCTACTGAAGGTATTCCAGGCGATTGAAAAAAATGGAACTCTCCCCAAATCATTTTACGAAGCCAACATCACATTGATACCCAAGCCAAGTAAAGATCCAACAAAGAAAGAGAACTACAGGCCAATATCTTTGATGACCATAGATG
>NW_007256507.1:2634-10811 GCF_000164805.1 Carlito syrichta | reverse complement strand
CAAAATGGAGTCAGGTGTAGTGGCCCCCAGAGCCACGGCTGTTTGGGGCTGAGGCAGGGGGACCACCTGCACCCCACAGATCGAGGCTCCAGGATACACGATCATGCAGCCATGCCCCAGCCTCCCACGTTCGTCACGATGGGCATCTATGGCTCCCCAGCAAAAGGTTTGCATTGGCAGGGGACGATTGTGTGATCGGTAGAGGAAGGGACCCTCCCCCACAAATGTGGGAGACAGGGTGACCAGAACGTGGCTGACCGCAGTGTTGCCAGACTTCCTTGATTGCTCTGTGCCCTACGGACAACCTAACTTGGAGCCGTCTGTTCCATGATACCAGCCTGATACACAGGGTGAGACCTCATCTCAGCCATCAAAAATAAATTCAAAGTTTAGTTGGGCATAGTGGCAAAGGCCTGTAGTTCCAGCCAATAGGGGGGCCGAGCCACGAGGATTGCCTGAGCTGTGGTGGAGTCTGCAGTGGCTGTGAGCTTGGCCCTGTGCTCTGGCCTGGGTGGTACAGCAGGATTCTGACTCTAAATAATAAAAATCACCACCACCACCACCACAACCACCACCCCTGTGACCCAGCACGAGGAGTCACCCTCAGGGATGGGAGAAGAAAAAGATGAGGTCTCACCCTGTATATCAGGCTGGTATCAAGCCCACATCCTCAGGCCACCCACTTGCCTTGACCTCCAAAGTGTCAGGATGCCAGGCTGAGCCCCTGAGCCCAGCCTGTGTTTGTGGTGGTTGTGGTGGTTGGTATTACTATTCTGAGTTAGAGTCCTGCTCTGTAACCCAAGTTGAAGAGCAGGGGCCTATTCTTGGCCTCAACAACCTCCACTGTCTGGGCTCCGCCGATCCTCCCCCATAGCCACCCGAGTGACTCTCCCAAACACTCCATCTTCCTCCACCCACAGGGACCTTTCCCTGGGGAGCCATAGACCCCTGTTGTGACACTCATGGAAGGCATCTATTTTGTCATCAGCATCTCCGTCTGCTGGGCTAGGGTGCGGCAGCATGATAGTGACTCCCAGGGCCTAACCTGCGGGCCTCATGAGGTCCTAACACCTCGGCCCCCAAGCAGCTGGGATCTGGGGGCCACCATGCCTGACATGATTTTGGGGATCTATCACCAAGATGAGGTCTGGCCACATCACACAGGCTGGTCTCTGAACCCTGGACTCAAGAAGCCTCCTGCTCTGCTTCCTATGGTGCCCGGCCTGGACTTACATATTCTGTCAGCGGGGGCAATGCAAAGGAATGCCCTGGGACAGAGGCCACTGCAAACCATGTATCTGGGACCGCAGGTGCCAACACTCATGACTCCAGAGTTTGTGTTCCGAGAGAGATGAAGTCACATTATGTGGCCCAGGTTGGTCTGAACTCCCAGACTCCAGCAGTCCCCTGCTTCAGACTCCCAAAGCCACAGCCCAGTTCTCTGCTGATCCACTGTCTTTCGGGACCTCTAGGCCCAAGGCTGTGTCCTCCTTCACAAATGGTCTCTATTTGATGATCCCAACTCCATTCACAAATGGATGTTTTTTTTTTCCTTTTTTCCTTTTTTTCTTTTAGTCAGAGTCTCACTTCTTCAACCAGGGATGGAGGGCAGTGGCTCACTCCCATCCACCATAGCCTCATCCTGCCAGGTCCCAGTGAGGCATTTCCCCAGCTTCCGAGGAATTGGAAGGACAGGCACTCCATCACGCCCAGCTCATTTGGGATTGAGATAGAGCCAAAGTCTTGCAGAGGTGCCCAGGTGGGTCTTGGCCTGTGGACTCGGGCTGGCCAATGGTCTCAGATTCGCAAAAGAATGGGATGAGGAGGCAAAGCCCTCAAGCCTGGCCTTGAACCTTAGTGGAAAAGGAATCTGTAGGCCCTGATGGCAGCTCACACCTGGAATCCCACAATCTTGGAGGCTGAGGCAGGAGGATGGCTGGAGCCTAGGAGCCCACGAACAACCCAGGCCACACAGGGAGACACCATCTCTGCACCCAAACAGGGGGTTTGGAGTTGAGATACCCATCATCCCAACCACCCGGGAGGCTGACATGGGAGGATTCCCAGAGTCCACGATTTCAAGGCTGGTGGCGAAAGACGGGTCATGTCCCCAGCCTTCAGTCTAGGCTACAGAAACAGACTGCCTCCAAAAACATTAGAACCATACACAGATTCTCACCTGCGCATGGTGTTTTCACAGGCCGACTGGCATTAAAGCCAGGAATAATGGTATTGGGGGGAGAAATGTCCCTGGATGAGGGATGTGTCCCTGGCCTTTCTTGGTGGAAGATCTGGGAGGATGACGTGAGAATGTGGCATGAGTCCCCAGGTTCGAGACCAGCCTGGGCACCACCTCAGGTACTCGTCTCTACAAGAAGCCTAATAAGAAGCAGAGCATGGTGGCACACGACTGTCATTCTGGCCAATTGGGAGCCCATGGAGGGATGATTGCCATAGCCCAGCTGGTAGAGGCCACGGTGGCCGAGAGCAAACCCTTGCACCACATCCTGGACAAAGGTGGGGGATTCCGGCTGCCCTTCCTGGGATCTTGTATCATCAGAAGTTAGCAGTCTTTGTGGTGGGGTCCTGAGTGGGTTGTGGAGGCTGGGGGCAGAGGCTCAGGCCTGTCATCCCAGTGGAATGGGAGCTTGAGATGAGAGAATGGTCTGAGCCCCCAGATTCAACACAAGCCTGGGCACCTTGGCAAGACCTAGTCTCTACAAGAAGCCATAAAATGAGCCAAACGTGGTGATTCTCGCCTGTCTTTATGGGCACTTGGGAGTCCATGGCAGGAGGATTGCTGGAGCCAAGCCTGTGGAGACAGATGTGGCCGAGAGCTGACCCCTGCACTATGACCTGGGCGACAGAGCGTGACTCAGAATCAGAATATTAATACCAACCACCAACACCACCACAATCACAGGCCAGTATCAGGGTCTCAGCCTGGCATCCAGGCCCTTCAGAGGCCCAGTCGCATGGACGGCCTGAACCTGGGGGTTCGACACCTGCCCGGGACACGGGGCCAGATCTCATCTTGGCCACCAAAAATTAAAACAAAGATTAGCTGGGCGAGATGGCACAGGCCTGTGGTTCCAGCCACTCAGGGAGCTGAGGCGGGAGGGTCGCCTGAGTCCTGCAGGAGGAGTTTATGATGGCCATGAGCATTCCCCTTTGCTCCAGCCTGGGCGACAGAGTGGAATTACACCTCCAAATAATAATAATCACTGCCCCCTCCACCACCACCACCCCAGACACCCAGAAATGTGATAGGAAAGGCATTTTCCGGCCTGTCTTTCATGGGAGGTTTCAAATCTGGCCACCTGGCACGTCCGGCACTTGTCTATGTCCAGGTGCCCCAGAAGGCCTGCCTCCACCCTGCACACCTGTGCCCCATGGCAAAGATGCATTTGAGCTGATACAACAGA
This sequence comes from Carlito syrichta, assembly GCF_000164805.1. NCBI lineage: Eukaryota > Metazoa > Chordata > Mammalia > Primates > Tarsiidae > Carlito > Carlito syrichta. The sequence continues at coordinate 7,386 of NW_007256507.1, read as the reverse complement.
TGGCCCCAAGCTAGGGTGGCCGTCAGTCACAGAGCAATCAAGGCAGTCTGACAACAACACAGCCAGTCCAGGTTCTGGCCTCCCTGTATGCCACCTTTGATGGAGGTAGGGCTCCTTCCTCCCTCAATCAATCCATCGTCCCCCACCCACATGGACATTCCCTGGGGAGCCACGGATGCCCGTAGTGATGCATGTGGGAGGCATCTTTTTTGTCACCAGACTCTCTGTTGGCCAGACTGGGGTGTGGTGGCACAAATATGTCTCCTGACACCTCGACCTTCAGGGCTCAGGTGATCATCCCGAGCCCTGTTTGATAATTTAGCGTCAGAATACCCAGGTGTGAATAATTTAAGAAACCAATTATATCATCATTTGCCATACTGGGAAGATAAGAGAGGCTACCAGTTACCATAGCTTTGATATAGGAGTTTAAACAACCTGAAATATCAAGGGAGCATTCTGATTTTTTAGGTAAACTAAAACGTATTGGAGGAGAAGTGGAACAACCTGAAAAAGAAAAAATATGATTAGTAACACTTTTGATTTGTGATGAAAAAAGAGTGGAGCCTCTTAGTAAAGAGGGGTGATTAGTAAAAACAATAATAATCTCAACATCCCATGTAACAGACTGGAACACTGGAGGGTTTGGGATATAAACCCAATAAGATTTTTCAGAATAAATGCAACCCTCTTGGCATGCTATGATAGCCTGCATAGCAACAAAAACAGTAGATGAAGTGAGATAAGTGTTGTGAGAGCGAACCAGATCCTCAGCGTCGTGGGTGAGCAATGTGATTTGTCCCCATGTGGGCAGTCAGCACTGTCTAGTCGAAATAGCTGAAGGTAATGTCTGGGTTGAGGAGTGGGAGAAGACGAATGATGAGATGTCTTTAGTCGAGTTGGTGAAGGTGGAAGTGGTTGTTGAATGTTGAGATGTTTCAGTTTTGGCACCAACACTTTCTCTTCATCATCTGCATCTGATTCACACTGATGGCGTGATTTATGTCTCATCTGGATGTACCTCGACAGGGGTGGGGAGCTAGTCATGTCTAATTAGATTATCCTGTACCCAAACAGGTGAAGGTAAGTCCTGGGGAAAAACACAAGCATATTCTCCCCCGCATGTTAAAAGGACATCGGGCCCCTTCCGCTGATGTGTAAGAAGAACTTTCCATTTTAAAATTGGTTTAACAGTTTTCTCAGGCGTCCAAAGTCTTATCATAGCTGAATGTTCTTGAGAGTCCAAATTGAAATGATTAATTAAAAACATGGCATGATTTACAATATGATGGGGAGAACTATATTTGAATCCCCCTTCCTGCAATGTATTTATTTGATTTTTTAACGTTCGATGGGCTCTCGACTATAGCTTGACCATGAGAATTATACAGAATTACTGTAGAATGATAGATGACAAATTGGGTACAAAACGACTAAAAATCTTGGATGCATAAGCTGCAGCATTATCAGTTTTTAATTGCTTAGTAATCCCCAGCTGTGAGAAACAAAAGAATAAACATTGGACTACATCTTTATAGCTTCCCCAGTTCTGGGCAAGGCTAAAATTACATAGGAAAATGTATCCACTGTCACATGTAGAAATGACAATTTTCGAAAACTTTGGAAATGAGTCACTTCCATTTGCCACAAAACATTAGGTTTTAATCCACCGGTATTAACTCCTGAGGGGAGGGGTTTATTAGAAGTAGGACACGAAGGACATTTTTTTATGATTTGTCAAGCCGTTTGTCTTGGAATGTGAAACTGGTGCCTTAAAGCCTCAGGGTTTTGGTGATGAATTTTATGGGATTGCTGAACTTGATTTTCTAAATAATCTACAAGGAGAGGGCATATGACCGCTTTTGTCAAGGCATCTGCTAATTGATTACCTTGATGTAGACACACCGGGAGTCCTGCCCCAGGGTGGCCCTTGTGAGGAGGAAGCAGGTCCACCCTGTCGATCGAGGTGTGTGGAGCTGTGGGCATCCCAGTGAAGATATGATCCTGCTACAGGCAGTCCCTTGGGGAGGGTTTGGCTGCCGAGTCTGGCTCCTCTCTCTGGGGACCTGGGTCATCAGAAGGGAGTAGGACTCACGGTGGGTCCCCGAGATGGGTGTGGAGACCGCATGTGGGCCTCACGCCTGTCATCCTAGCACTCTGGGAGGCTGAGGCAAGAGGATTGTCTGAATCCCCATGTTCAAGACCAGTCTGGGCACCTTGCTGAGACCTCTTTTCAATAAGAAGCCAAAAAAAGTGCCAAGCATGGTGATGCACGCTTGTCTTTCCTGCCACTCAGGAGGCTGCAGTGGTAGGATCACTGGAGCCCAGTGATTGGAGGCTGTGGTGGCCATGCATTCTGTCTTGGGAGACAGAGTGGGACTCTGACTCAGAATAATAACACCAAACACCACCACCACAACCACAGGATGGGCTCAGGGACTCACACCGGCATCCCAGTACTCTCGAGGTCAAGGCAAGTGGACGGCCTGAGCCTGTGGGTCTGAGACCAGCTCGGGACACTGTGTGAGTCTTTGTCTCAGCCATCAAAAATAAATCCAAAGATTATCTGGGTTTGGTGGCGCAGGTCTGTGGTTCCAGCCAGTCAGAGGGCTGAGGCGGGAGGATCACCTGAGGCCACCAGATGGAGTCCATGGTGGCCTTGAGTGTGCCCCTGTGCTCTGGTCTGGGTGACAGAGCAAGATGCCAACTCCAAATAATAATAGTCATCACCACCGCAACCAACAGCACCGCTGCCACTCAGCATGAGGAGTCACCCTCAGGGATGGTAGAGGAAGAGGGACTTTCCCACCCATCGTTCACGAGATGTTTCAAAGGTGGCAACTGGCTAGTCCACACCGCCCCTTCAGCCACATATCCCAGAAGGCCTGCCTCCAACCCCTACAAAAGTGCCCCACAGCAAAATTCGTGTGAGCTCATGGAATAGACGGCTCTGAGTTAGGGCATCTGTGAGGCTCAGAGTGATCAAGGCAGCTCAGCAACGCTGCAGCCAGCCCAGGTTCCGGTTGCTCAGTCTGTCACTTTCAGGCGGAGGTGGGCCCCTTCCTCTCCCAATCACTCCATTGTCCCTTGCCCACAGGGACCTTTTCCAAGGGAATCGTCGATGCCCATCGTGACGCACATGGGAAGTCCTTTTTTGTGTCCGGAGTCATCATTGGCCAAGCTGGTGGGCAATGACACGATTGTGGCTTCAGGGGCCTTGATATTGGGGCACATAGGTCTTTCCGCCTTGGCCCCCAATCAGTCCGGACTCTGGGGGCAAACATACCTGACTCGAATTTGGGTACCTATCACCAAGACGAGGTCTGGCCACATCGCCCAGGCTGGTCTCTGAGCCCTGGACTCAGTGAGCCTCCTGCCTTGGCTTCCCAGGGCACAGGACTGATGGCCGTGAGCCATGATGCCCAGCTTGGACTCGTATGTTGTGTCAGCAGGGGCAACACAAAGGAATGCCCTGAGAGAGAGGCCACTGCCTCCAGTGTTGCCAGGACCAGGAGTGCCACCACACGTGACTCCAGTGTTTGCATTACAGGGAGTGACGAGTTCTTGCTATGTGTCCCAGATTGGTCTCAAATTCCCAGGGTCCACAATCCCCCACCTCAGCCTCCCAAAGCCTCAACTTGATTGTCTGCCAATCCACCATCTTTTGGAAACTCTAGGCCCAGGGCGGCGCCTCCTTCTTAAATGATCTCTGTCTCTTCACTATGATCCAAGCTAAATACACAAATGGATGCTCTTATTTTTTTTCCTTTTTTCCTTTTATCTTTGAGTTGGAGTCTCACTCCATTTCCCAGGATGGAGGGCAGTGGCTCCCTCCCGGCCATGCAGCCTTGGGCCATTGGGCTTTGGCGAGATTATCCCCGGCCCTTCAAGGAGCCAGAAGGACAGGCAGGCGCCACCACAGCTGGCTAATTTGGGATGGATGGTAGTGAAGAGTTCTCACTGAGGTGACCAGGCGTGTCTCATCCCTTGGGCTCAGGATACTGTGGGCCTCGGGCTCCCAAAGCACTGGGTTGATGAGACTGAACCCTCAAGCCCGGCCTCAATCCATCATTGAAAATGAACCAGAAGGCCAGGTGTTGTGGTGCACACCTGGAATCTCAGCACTCTGGGAGGCTGAGAAAGGAGGATGTCTGCAGCCCAGGAGCCCAAGGCCAGCCCTGTGCAATGCAGGGAGACTCCATATCTGCACCCATCCAAACAGGGCGTCTGGGGTCGAGGTGCCCGTCTTGCCAGGCACTCTGGATGCTGAGGATGAGGATCGCCTGAGCCCACAATTTAGAGGCTGGTGTTGAATGAGGGTCGTGTCCACAGGTGCGAGACGGCCACAGAGCAGACCCTGTCCAAAAATATTCTCAAATGTGTGTTGTGTGTTCACAGAATGACTGGCTTTACAGCCAGGAAAAATTGGAGTGGTGGTAAAGACATATCCCTGGGTGAGGAATTTGTCCCTGGACTTTCTTGGTGAAAGGTTCTCATTGCCAATTCGGAGGGTCAGTCTGCCTGGGGCACATTTCTCTCCAAGAAGTGGAGAGCCGGCAGAAACCCAACCAGGGAGACTAGGAAACTCCTGCACCAAAGAGGGGGCAGGCATTATGGGGTTTGGGGCTGGAAGGTGCCAAGCTTTTGGGACTCTCATATGTGGGATTGGTGGGGAGAATAACTGAGGGCAGAATGTTTGCAGGAGAATGGATTTCTTTCCTTCCTTCCTTCCTTCTTTCCTTCCTTCCTTCC
>NW_007256507.1:0-2099 GCF_000164805.1 Carlito syrichta | reverse complement strand
CCATCTTCCTGTATCATCCTCCCTGAGTGCCTAGGTGACAGGCGTGTCACCCTGCTGTCCCCATCCCCCTGTTGATTTGAGAGTTATGCCCTCTCTTTCACCGAGGTGGCCCCCGGGAGGACCCAGTGGGTCAACCCTGGGTATAAGGTGGGGGGGTTTAAGCCCCAGCAGAGACACGCCCCTCTGACAGGCACTCCCCCTGGGAGGGCTCAGCAGGCGACTCTGGCTGCCATCTCTGGGGTCCCAGGTTGCTGAAAGGGATCAGGACTCAGGTGGGTCTCTGAGAGGGATGTGTAGGTTATGTGTGGGGTCTCATGCCTGTCATCCCAGTGATCTGGTTGGCCGAGGCTAGAGGATGGCCTAAGCTCCAGCTGCGATACCAGCCTGGGCAGCTTGGTGAGACCTCCTTTCTACAAGTAACCAAAAACCTGAACCGTGCATGTTGGTGCACGCCTGTCTTTCCAGCCTCTCGGGAGGACACGGTGAGAGGGTTGCTGGACCCCATCCAATGTAGGCCATAATGGCTGAGAGTAGGCCCCTGCACTTCGGCTTGGGTGACATAGCGGGACATTGACTAAGAATAATAATACCAACCACCACCACCACCATCAACACAGGCCGGGTTCTGGGGCTCAGCCTAGCATCCCAGTCCTTCAGAGGCAAAGGCAAGGGGGTGGCCTTAGCCTATGGGTTCGACACCAGCCCGGGACCCATTCTGAGATCTCATCTCGGCCATAAATAGTAATCCAAAGATTAACCGGGCATGGTGGCGCAGGCCTGTGGTTCCAGTCACTCGTAAGGCCAAGATGAGAGGATCACCTAAGCCCAACAGGTGGAGTCCATGGTGGCCATGAGCATGCCCCTGCACTCCGACTTAGGTGACAGTGCGGGATTCTGACTCCAAATAATAATAATCACCACCACCACCACCACCCCTGTGACCCAGCATGAAAAGTCACCCCCAGAGATGGGAGAGGAAAGGCACTTTCTGGCTTGTTGTTTGCAGAAGGTTTCATAGGTGGCCACAAGGCATGTCCGTCCTGCACCTTCAGCCACATGCCCCAGAAGGCCTGCCTCCACCATCCACACTCATGCTCCCCAGAAAGGAAATGCGTGAACTCACAGAACAGACAGCCCAGAGGTAGTAAGTCTGTCAGGCACAGAGCAATCAAGGCAATCTGGCAATGCTGTGACCAGCCCAGGGTATGGTCATGCTGTCTGCCACCTTCTAGCAGGGGGAGAGCCCCTCTCTCTTCTGATCACTCTATCGTCCTCCACTCAAGTGGACCTTTCCCTGGGGAGTCATGGACACCCATCGTGACGCACTTGGGAGGTGTCTTTTTTGTTGCCTGAGACTCTGCTTGCTGGGCTAGAGCACGGTGGCATGATCGTGGCTCCCAAGTTCTCTAGCTGCGGGGCCCAGGCAATCCTAACACCTCAACCCCTGAGCAGCTGGGAATCCGGGGGCCACCACGCCTGACTCAATTATGGGTACCTTTCACCGAGACGAGGTCTGGCAATGTCACCCAGCTGCTCTCAGAACCCAGGGATCAGGCAGCCTCCTGCCTTGGCTGCCTAGGGCATAAGGCTGATGGTTGTGAGCCATGGTGCCTGACTTGACTCGCACATTCTTTCAGTGGGGCAGATGCAAAGAACACCCTGGGACAGAGGTTACCGCATCCTGTGTAGCTGAGACTGCGGGTGCCACCACCAATGACTCCAGTGTTTGCATTCTAGGGAGTGACGAGGTCTCACTACATGCCCAGGCTGGTCTCAAATTCCTGTGTTCCAGCTGTCCCCTGCCTTAGCCTCCCAAATTCACAGCCCAATTGTCTGGCAATCCATCATCTTTCAGGAAGTCTAGGCCAAAGCCTGGAGCCTCCTTCCCAAATGATCTCTGTTTGATCATGATGATCCCCACTACATACACAAATGGATGCTCTACTTTTTTTTCATTTTTTCCTTTTTTTCATTGAGTCGAATTCACACTTCGCTGCCCAGGCTGGAGGGTAGTGTCTTGCTCCTGCCCACCACAGCCTAGGTCAGTCAGGCTTCAGGGATCCTTTTCCTGTCCTTCCAAGGAGCTGAAAGGACTGGCA
>NW_007256506.1:1260-7120 GCF_000164805.1 Carlito syrichta | reverse complement strand
TGAATCTACACAGTGGATGGATACATAGGGGATTCAGTTGGAAAGAGAAGCATAGCAGGGTGGAAGTAAGATTGCATTCCAGCCTATGAAATTAGCCCTAGGAAAATTGATGTTTTTTAAGTTATTAAAAGTGGAGACAATAGCAGAAAATTCCACAGTATTAAACTAAGAAATCTTAAAAATAAATGAGCAATAAAAGAGTAAATTTTTTAAAAGTGTATTAAGATATCTCAAGAACGCTTGGAGTGAGTGGTTTTTTTCTCATATATGTGAAAGCAATGTTAAAATTTTTGACTTCATTCTTAAAACTTTGAAGAAAACTTATAGATATCTTCTCTAGTATTAAAATACTTTGAAATAATAAAATGTTGTAAATATATAGAGAGAGATTTCCAGAAGCCAACAATACATTGCTTCATTTCAACTCTTTCTTCATACCATAGCTTCATTTTTAAAGTCTAAATCTATTTCTACATGACACCAAAAACCCACTAGTCATTCAATCAGTATATTGTGCTGTATTTATTTAACTATCACGACATAGGCAGTAAAACTAGTTGCTTAAGTTAATTGGCTGAATCTTAGTGCAAGATCATCATCCCAGAGGCAGTGGTTTCTTCTCCACCTTATACTAACCTTTGTCCTGCAATTAGATCAATGAGGGTGACTTCCATGTAGGACGGCTTGCATGAGAATATTTGGTTCCCGTTTCTTTTTTCTTACAACCTATCAGTCCTGAATTAGTCACTTAAAGTGTTTAATGATTTGGAGTTCTTGTTTTGGAGATACACAGATAAGTTAGTTTTCTAGAAACAGGATTGGTATACTATAAGCAATTTCATTTATCCTATAGAATGTCAGAGAGCAAATTTTAACTGTATTTTATATATGTTCTCCTGTTTATAGATAATAGTGGTCCACACTTCTTCACTGAATCCTGGTTTCATGTTTCTGATAATAACACAGACATAGATATAAACACCAAACTTGAATTAATGTATTTTTTGAATCTTTACACAAATATACTATCTCTTCAATGTTAGTAATAGGAATGGAACATTTCTGGAAATTCTGAAATAGAATGCTTTCACAGATTCATTTCTTCTGTGTAGAGAAGCAGAATTCATTTCCTTGTTTGAGTTTTTGAGCAGTGACTATCAACCTAAATTTAAATTGCTCATTGGGTTCTTAAATATGTCTATGCCTGATTTCAGAGACTAACTCATAAACACATAGCTGGGGCTTATTTTTTAAAGTTCTCTAAGTGATACCAGTGTGCAGTCAGGACTGAGGATTACACCCAACATATTCATATATAAACTTCAAATGGAGACATTCTGCAAAAATTGGGGTAGATAAGGGTGAAGGAATGAAAGACTGGACAAGCAGACTGAGTGGACACACACTTATTATAATAATTGTTCTGACATATTTTTCTATCATATTTTTCTTTTTTTAATTTTAAAGATGTGGGTCACAATTCAGTGTTACATATACAAATGTTCATTATGATGGTGCCCTTGTTGATGAGGTGTGCCCCTCCCTCCCCTGGCAGTTTCCTTCGACTGCCAATCCCACTCCCCTGCCCTGGAAGTTTCCCACTACTGCCAGTCCCTTTCTTATAGTATTATGATAATTGTTCAAGGTCCACTTATGAGTGAGAACAGATGGTACGCTGTTCTTTGTTTCTGTGAAAGATCACTGAGTATGATCGACACTAAATCCATCCAAGTTGCTGTGAAGTCCATATGTTTGTCCTTCTTTATGACTGCATAATATTATGTTGTGTATATATACCACATTTTTTATCTGGTCCAGTTCCTTTGGGAAACATAGTTGGTTCCATGTTTTTGCTATTGTGAATAGAGCTGCAACAAACATGCGTGTGCAGACATCTTTTTTGTAGAATGACTTGAGTTCCTCTGGGTATATTACAAATAGGGAGATTGTTAGGTCATATGGAAGGTCAATTTCTAGTCCTTACAGAAATTGCCACACTGTCTTTCAAAGAGGTCATACTGCCATGCATCTCCTCCAGCACTGTAGAAGTGTTCCTTTTTCTCCACATCCTCGACAGCATCTGTTGACTGTTTTATATTTTCAAAAAGTTTGTTGTTTAATTCATAGCATGAAAGGTTCAGATGGGTTTATTCTATGTTAAATCATATTTTCTCTTGTGCTAAATACCATACATTTATTTTCATCTCAATATAATTCTCCCTAATCAATTAATACTGTATGCATTTATACTTACTAGTTTAATCAGAAAAGTGATAGAAAAAGTGCTATTTATATATTAAGCTAACAAGTCTTCTTTTCATTATTTTAGTTATAGAAATCAGTCATTTTAATATGAACACATTAATGAAATCAGGTGAACTGGTACATTAATATATAGTATCAGTATTTTAATGATACAGCTCTTCATGGTTTTGAATCATTCTACTCTTAAATTAAAAATTCCTACATTTAGTCATTCTTTCACTTAACTGTTTATCATTCAGAAATGCCTGGGAGGTATTGGCTTATCATTAGGGCCTTTGTTATTTTTATTTATGTTTGTGGCATTTTATTATGGAGAACTTCCCTCATATCTGGGCAGTAGAATGTGCCATTTGAATGATACCTGATCATATATTTTTAAGATTTCTTTCCTCTGGAATGAGGCTCATCACTAATCCACTGTTTCATGGGGCTTTCTTTTTCTTTCTTTTTCCCAGAGATTCAGGGTGTCTGTGCTTCTTAGCTGGTTTTAGAAGAACTACTTTATTATACTGAATCAAACAATGATCTTGAGAGTATTTAAATTTTTCAAGAGGTTCTCTTTTCCTGCTCTTTTTCTGGTTTTCTTGATCTGCATTGACAGAAAATGTAAAAGTGGGCTATGTTGGGTGACCAAGCCAGTAAGATGATGTGAGTCCTGGTGAGTAAGTGAGTGAGTGGAAAATTTTGTATACTTGCTGGTGAGTGAGTGGGCATGTGAGTGGCTGGATGAGTGAGGGTTAGTGAGCTAGGGGCCAGGCCTCTCCTGGTGCAGTGGCTGAGGCCACAGCTGCTCAACTTGGACTCTAGTGACTCTTGTGCAGAAGATGAGTGCCATTAAAAAAAAAATCAACAAAACCCTCCTGGGAAGAAGATGCTGTGAGAGACTGACTAAGTGGGGGCTCAAGAGCAAGGAACCTGGGCCCTCTAGGTGAAGAAACGGGTGCTGCAGCTGCTCTGCTTGGTCCTTAGTGCTTCCCAGGTGGCAGACGCTGAGCACTATTTATTTTTATTTTTATTTTTTTAAACCTATTTTTTATTGGAAAATTGTGGAGTACTGGGCAAAATTTTTCCTGTGAAGATGTGGCAGGGAGAGACTACTAGCTCCAGGCTCTGCCTCACCACTGCAGCAGGAGAGACTGCCGCCTCCAGGCTTTGCCTCACCACTGCAGCGCCTGGCCAGACACTGGCAGCAACGGCTGGGAAAGAGTCCCACCAGAGAAGAGAAAAGAGGAACCCCACCACCGTCTTGAAAATGGGTCAGAAAAGTACTCTAATTGCTCACCACGGAGCAACAGACCGGATCTCTGTGACTGGGGATCAACTACTCAGAGGTTGATCCTGACATAGAGGGAAAATCCTGAAAGCACAAACTTCAGAGGAAACTGACGGGTGCTCCGTCTCAGGCGTCCCACCTCCTTTCCTGATACAGCTGTGGGACAAAAGGGAGTGGCCAGAAAAGGCGACGAAGGACTCCAAAGAAATCAGTGGTGAGTCCGAGGCTGATACAAGCCCCCTCCTCCCCAGAAATCCTCTGAGCTTCAGACCCACACAGCTGGGGCCCAGCTAAGAGGGACAAACCCAGGCAGAGCCTGGACGTCTGTCACAATAGGAGAACTCCATCTCAGGATAGACCTGACTGGGGCACCCCCATGAGTAGCAAGTACATACCTGGGGAAGAGACAATCCTTCAACTGGCCCTCACTTCCCCTGGTTTGGAAGCATGTTCCCTTTGTGTTGTTACCTGCCCTTTCCTTTGTCCTCTGGTGACTGCTGATCCCCCCTTTGTGCTAATGTGATTAGTGTTCAGGTCCCACTTATGAATTAGAACAAGTGGCGTTCAGTTCTTTGTTTATGTGGTGGATCGCTAAGTTCAATGGCCTCCCACTCCATCGATTTGCTGAAAAGTTTTTGATTTTGTCCTTCTTTAAGGCTGAAATGTAATCCATCCTGTATATGTCCCACATTTCCTTTATCCAAGCTACTTTCAAGGGGCGCTTAGGTAGGTTCCATGATTTTGCTATTGTGAATAGTGCGGCTATAAACTTGCAGGTGCAGGTGTCTTTTTGTACAGTGATTTATGTTCCTCTGGGTATTTTCCCAAGAGAGGAATTTCTGGAATGTATGGAGGGTCAATTTTTTGCATTTTAGGAATCACCACACTGCTTTCCATAGAGGTTGAACTAGCTTACACTGCCACCATCAGTATAGAAGCGTTCCCTTTTCTCCACACTTGTGCCAGCATCTGTTGTATTTTTTATTCCTAATGGCCATCCTTCTAGAGTTTGGTGATATTTCATGGTACTTTTGATTTGCATTTCTCTGATGATTAGTAAGGCTTAGCATTTTTTTCATGTATCTGTTGGCTGCTTGTGTATCCTCTTTTTAAAGGTGTCTGTGTCCTTTGCCCATTTTTTAAAAGGATTGTTTGACTTTTTTTACCCTTTAATTTGATTTTTTTAAGATGTGGGGTACAACTCAGGTTTAGGTTTACAAGTGTACATTATGCAGGTACCCTTGTTAATGAGGTGTGCCCTCACTTCCCCAGGCAGATACCTGCTATGGCCAACTCCACTTCCCCGTCCCCCTAGCGGCTGTTTCCCGCTACTTTCAATCATTCTTTTATAGTATTATGATAATTGTTCAAGGTTTGCTTATGAGTGTTTTGTTTTTCTCCATTCTGCTCCTGTGATTTTTTATAGATCCTGGATATCAGGCCTTTGTCAGATGCATAACAAGCAAATACTTGTTTCCCATCTGTGTGGCGTCTCTTTACTCCCTTGATGGTTTCTTTTGCTGTGCAACAGCTTTTCAGTTTGATGAGGTCCCACTTGTCTATTTAGCTTTTATTGCATTCACTTTTGGCTACTCAGTAAATAATTCATTGCCTAATTTGATGCACATACAGGTGTTTTCTATTTCTTATTTTAGAATTCTTATAATTTGAGATTGTATATATATCTTTGACCCATTTGGGTTTCATTTTTTGATATGTGGTATGATGCATTACAGTTTTGTTCTTCTGCATGTGGTCAGCCTGTTTCCCAGCACCATTTTCTAATATGTTCTCCTCTCCCTGTGATTGTTATTGGTAGCTTTGTCAAAGATGAGTAGGCTGAGAGACTGTGATTTTGCTTCCAAAATCTCTGTCCTGTTCCATTGCTCTCTATATATTTCCTCATATCAATAGCTGGCTGTTATAATTACTGTAGCCTTGTTATAAATTTTAAAGTCTGAAAGTGTGATATCTCGCACTTTGTTTCTTTGGCTGAGGAGTGTTTTGGTTATTCATGTTATTTTGTGTTTCCATAAGAATTTCTGTATTGTCAGTTCCAGTTCAGAGATAAATGATATTGGTAATTTGATAGTATTTTATTGAATCTGTATGTTGTCATGGGTAGGATGGACATCTAGATAATATTGATTCTTCCAATCCATAAGCAAGGAATGTTTTTTTTTCCATTTGTTTGTGTCACTTTTTATTTCTCTGAGCAGTGTTCTGTAGTTCTCATTTAGAAGATCTTGTGTAAATCTATTCTTTGTCTCAATTATTTGTCTTCCCAATCTTGTCCTTACTCTCCTGCAATCTCTAACTCCC
>NW_007256506.1:0-693 GCF_000164805.1 Carlito syrichta | reverse complement strand
TGTTGGTGAACCTAGTCATGTATCTCTATTCACAAAACATTGGTTTCCTCTCCTGAAAAATAAAATCATAATAGTTCTCCTCTCAAAAACTCTTTAGAAGAACCAAAGGGAAAATTTTAAGTGATATATAAAAGTAGCTGCTATTTTCTTCAGACTGAGCTAAGCAGGAATCAATTTTGGAGATGGCTAGAAACAAATAGTAAATTTCAAAACATTCAGAACTAAAAGGGAGTTCAGTTCTTATTTAAAGAGAATGCAAAGTCGAGAATACCCAGAGACATAGGAGGTATGAATGACAAAGACATAAGTTTAGAAGGATTGTATGTATCACATTTATTATTGGCCTGAGGGAGCCCAAGGTGATTACATTATCAGGACAGTTGGATTATATTACAGATGAGTAGTACCTGTTGCATTGTAATGACTAACTATTTTGGAATGCTCAGGATTTTAAAAAGCCAAGGCACAATACCCAAGAGAAGAAGGAGAGGAAATCAGATAAGTACAGGAACAGTGGCTTGCACCTGCAATGCAGCACTTTGGGAGTTAGAGATGAGTGTATTGTGGGAGGTGAACAGTTTAAGACCAGACTATGCAGCAAAATGAGATCTCATCTCTACAAAACATACAAAAATTAGCCAGGGTTAGTGGTGGGTGACTATAGTCCCAACTACTTGAGGGGCTCAGACATGG
>NW_007256505.1:0-9273 GCF_000164805.1 Carlito syrichta | reverse complement strand
GGCCCGAGTCCGTCGGCACCATGCTCCCAGCCCCTCCAGCAGACTCTGATTCTAAATTCACTCCAGATTCAACACTCGTTGAGGTGTCACCTTGGGCTTACATCCCCAGCCCCCAGCGACTGTTTCCTCATCCGGAACGCGGGATGGGAACCACCCCAGCCTCACAAGGTCTCCAGAGGACTCATTTTCCTGAAACTATCACGGTCTTTCTCACCTTCGTTCCTTCGGTCCAAGAGCAGGGAGCTCCCATGTATCAGACCGAAGGGGCCAGAGATCTGGGCTAAACTGGACTCTGCCTTCCCCCCCGCCCAGTGCTGTTCTTGGGAGGAGAGTCGGATCACACCCGTCCAAGAGCAGGGAGCTCCCTTGTTCGTCCGAGGGAGAGCCAGGCGTGAGCACCCTCAAGTTCCTTCCCTCTCCTGAACCTCCTTGTGAGGCTTGCACAGCCGGCTCATCATCCCTCCACTTGCCAGTGGAGGAAACAGAGCCCCAAGCGCCACAGCGACTGGCCTGGGGGCCTCTGTAGAGGCTGGCTCTCCCCCTTACCTGGAGGCTGTGTTTCAGCTGCCTTAACCCTACATCCCAACAAGGGGCCCCATCTTTTTGACTTTATGGGGGTCTACGGCCCCAGACAGCCCAACTGTCTGAAATGGGGAATGAGTGCTTGGGTAACCTGGGAGAGTGGCATCTACGGTCCTAACTCCACTGGAATCTCTGCTCCCAAGGTGGATCTGAGGTCAGGCCAGAAGCTTCGCTTCCCTCAATCACCCACCAAGAGAGTTCGCTGCACACAACTTCCGCTTCTGCCACTCAGGAAGCAGTCTGCTGAAGCGTCACCTCGGACTGACAAGGCAGGGCCCTCCCAGGGTGCTGGGTGGCAACACTTTGCTTCCTAAGGTACATGGAAAAGTCTGAGATTTGGTCAGAAGGGAGCCACGAGGAATGCAGGAGTCCCCAGATATTTCTTTCGAGCCATCTGGACCACATGCCACTGCCAACTGCGTACCAGGGGCAGAATCCTATGACAGGATGGTTTAGCAAAGTCTGCAAAGAGGCAGAGTGGAGAGCCCAGAACACCGATCTGTCCCTCGTATGGCCATTATGACTCAAAGCTGTGCAGCCCACTGGACCCTCTGGTCTGTGGGATTCCTCTGCAGTCCCCATCTGTGCTGCGGGCAGGGGCCCCCTCCCCACGGAGCTTCAGTCCAGAAAGGGGCAAGTAGCGGGAGCCTGGCTTCCTGAGGAACTGCTGGGCTGGTCTGGAGGAGGAAGGTGGCTGTACCTGCCACATCTGCCCTACAGCCTGGAGGAAGCATCCTGTCAGCAGGACGGACCAGAGTGGGAGACAGAGATGTCCTGATTCCACGGCTCCTCACCCCTGCTCGATGGTCCAGCTGCCATCCCCACATTCCCTCACCAGGGCCTCCTGCTGCAAGAAACCACCCTCCCGGGGGCATACGCTTCTCTCTTTCTGTCACTCCAGACTACATATGGCTGGCGGCTGCTCCTTATCAACCCGGTTTTCAGAGAAAGTCACACACACACACACACACACACACACACACACACACACACACACACACAGCTGGCCCAGAACGCTTTCCAACCTCACTCTAGACACATAGTCCTCATCTCAGCCTCCGCTTTACCTCGATGAGTGGGTTCCTGCTCAGGTCCTTGCATTTGTTAGAAAGAACTTGAAATTGTTCAGAGCTTTTCCTGTGGAGAAGGAGAAGGAGGAAGATTCGATGTGAGAATAACGGAGAGCTTTGCACATTCAAACTCTTTTGATTTGAGAACATCGAGAATGCTGAACTGCCAGGAAGAGAGCTCCCACTCGGCACCCCTGGGCCCTGAAGGCGCCACAGGAATGGGGAGGGAGCTGTCACGATGGTCACCCGAGTCCCACCCCATTGCACCTGCCATCTCTGTACAGGTTAGATGTCAGTTGGGCACAGACCCACTGCTCCGTATACATATATGGAAGTCTCCAGTTTGCCCCAGGCCAACCTGATAATTCAGAAAACTCAGTCCTGAGCTGGATCTTTTGGCCTCTTGTCCAAGTTGAGAGACCTCAGTCTCAGTTTAGGGACAACCAGTCCATCCCCAGACCCAGGGTCCTCGTCCTTCTTGCGCCTCCCAGGGGCGGTCAGCGGGTATGGCCAGAGTGTAGGAAGTCTCTGGTCTACCCGAGGCCTCTTGTGGAGAGCGCATGCCTCACCTGGAGACTTCTCCCCAAGTCTTGTGGAGCCGATGGATTGGGGAGCTCTGTAGGGCAGAGAGGATGGCATGACCTGCAGCGTAACTTCTGAGCCCGAGGCACTCCTGGGGAGGAGGAGAGAGAACGAGCCGTGAGGGCGAGAGTTGGAGCACCCCCTGGTCCGGCTCAAGTCTCCGTCAGGAGGAGGGCAGGCGGGCAGACCTGGGACCCGATGAGCAACACTCAGGGGGCAGAACTGTAGTTCAGCCCAAGGGAAAGCCCCAGGTAGGATATGAGCAGCCACCATTGGGCCCTGAATGTCACAGTCAGTGTGCCATTGGCAGGAAGGGCCTAAGGGGGCTGCAAGGCTCAGACCGCAGATGATAATCCTGAGAGCTAAGTGAGAAGTGGCAGTTCCCGCATCTTCGGACGGGGAGTCCCCGGAGACTTCCACAGCTCACCTTGGCCACCTCGACCCAGTGTTCCACCACCCTGGCCCGGTCGCCGGCCGTCATGCTGAAGTCCCCAAGGCAGGTGGTGACGACACAGTCGGCCACTCTGCGGGACTGTGCAATGACGGCACAGACGGTGGGTGCCAGCCGCTCCTGATCCGTCTTGTTCCGACGGCCCCAGCTGGAGCCCAGACACTCACAGGGCTCCATCTTCTTGAACAGCTCCTGAGGAGGAGGGGAGTGTCACGAGGACACAACACACCCAAGCTCAGAGTCCACGGTTGCAAGTGAGACCGTGGTCTGAGGTGGAAGTCACAAAGCTTGGGAATCGCGTCTAGACTTGTGGGAGTCCCTGCGCTGGGTTTACTGCCCACAGAGAGCATCGAATGCACGGTGAGAGAGAACTCAGTGGGACGGGGAGGGAGAGCGGCATTTTCAAACACTCCAAGCACCAGCGGGGGGCTCACGAATGCTTATCCCAAGGCCAAGTCTGCCGTCCATCCCAACCAGCCCTCAGGCCTTCTTTGCAGTCACAGGCACGTTCCTTGTGGCGGCTCCAACTAGGGGCTCACTTTGGGGCCTGCCACAGGATCTGGTGTGCAGCAGGTACCTAACAAGCACTGAAGCTGGTTGAGTTTGGGGTACGTGGGTGGGTGACACACGGACCCGGCCTCCCCTCAGTGAGTCCTCCTCACCACCACATACGCTCGGCCCCACCCACTTTCCAGCTCTCTCGTCTGTTTGGATCTGCACAGTCCCTCTGCAGCTGGCAGTGTTTGGGCCCCATGTCTGCTATCCACCCGTGGGCAGGGAGGGCTTCTGGGAGAAGAAACCCACCCAGCTCCCACGGGTGGCGAGATGGTGAGCTGGGATGGGGCCAAGGACATTGGACTGGGGCCAGGGCATGGCCTGACACGGCCGACAGCAAAAGCACGGCCTGTCCCACCTCACCCTGCAAGCCCAGCTGCTCACCGCATCCATGAGTGTCAACTGCTCTGCCAGCAGCTTGGGGTGAAACGGCACGATGGCAGGCGGCTCCTCATAGGGCTTGTCCTCTACTGTCCCGGAACAGGGGCAGGGGGCCTCTGGAGCTGGCTCTTCCTCACGCTCGTCGACAAGACATGGCCTTTCCCCTGGTGCTGGGGCTGGCCTTACTGTTGGACCCAGGCCTGCAGGTGTCTCTGGCCCCAGAGCAGGCCCCGGCTCTGTCATAGGTCCTGGCGCAGGCCGGGGAGCCAACACAGGCAACGCCTGTGTTCCCTGACACACATCAGGAGCTGGAAAGGGAGAAACATCAGCAACATCAGTCACTTGTCACTGGCCTCCGCAAACACAGAAACAACCTCACGGAGTTTCTGGGAATCCCAGTCCCCCTAAATCTTCCAGATCGAAGGCCACCTCACCTCCTGCCTCTGGTTCCCTGGGCTTCACCAGCGCCAGGTGTCCTCGGAAGCGCACATCAGGACGCTGGCCGGATCCAGGCCAGTGGACCACCATGTGGTCCAGCTGGAGCTTCAACGGTGGCTCCTCCGAGGAGGGGGAAGAATTTCTAGAGGTTTGATGAGGCCAGGTACGCAGCATCGAGGGGATCACGCTGGAGACGGCAAGTAGACAGCAGAGTCAGAGGCCTGGTCTCTCCACCACATGGCCCTCATGTTGCACCCCGGTGTGTTTCTGGGACTTGGGGGTGGGGCTACCTGGCTGACGGACAGCCCCGCCACTCCCCACCCAGCTTTCAGTGACACCCTGGCTGGTAAGGACATGGTTGGGGAGCAGGGCCAAGCAAGCCCTTGAGGGCCTTGACCTCCTCCTCATTTCCTCCCTGAGGGCCCAGGGCATGCACCTCCGTACATCTGGGGATTCAGCACGGCAGCCTCAGGCAGGTTTGGGAGCAGGTTCTTCATCTGACCTCTCTGGTAGGTGGATCTCCCAGGGGAGGGTGTGGGATGGAGGAGGACTGCCAGAGCTGGGAGGGGACTGGGTGGGGCACAGGTGTCTCGGGGGGTGGCACTGAGCCCAGTCTTACCGGTCACTTGCAGGAGGCCTGGGACACCAGCGTCACACACAGCTCTCTCTGGATACTCTGCTCTTGCTGGGGAGCCCCCAGAAGCAGCCTTCTCATGAAACCCACAAGAGGTATGAGACCCAGGTTATTTCCGTCTCCCCTCAGCCAGGGACCTTCGAACCCTTCTGTACTTTTAGGGTGACAGGAGGTCCTTCTTCTGGACCCCGTGGATCCCCATTTTAGGCTGGGCCCAGCGCTCTGTCGTCATCATGGTCAGAATATACAAGAATGCTTCCATGCCTAGAACATTCTGTGGCATGACCTGCTCAGGATGCCTAGCGTGTGGTGTGTGTGACTCCTCAAGTACAACTGAGGAGTCCCAGTGTTTGGCATCTGCTGTGCTCATTCAACTATGTCAAGTGATGAGAAAAGTGCCTGAACAAGGTGAGTGCTTGACACGTGTGTGTTTCATGAGGGAACTCCCAAGAAGGACCTTCTCAGGTGCGGGAGTGGGCCTAGGGCTTCTGCCGGCATCCAGGGACCAAAGTCCGGTCTGCGTCAAGGACAATGGACAGTTAGGAGGAATCTCAGAGCAACTTAGGATACCTCATCTCAATCCAGGCAAAGTGGGAACCAAAGGGAGGCCCAAACTTTGTCTGTACCGTGACCGCTCGGATTCCTAATCCTGAATTATACCCCACATCTTTCAAATACAATAGCGTTTTTATACAGATTGAAAGTATGGCTTAAGAATGTCAAGAGAAATGAAGAAAGCCATGTGCGTTCTCTGTGCTTTTCCAGCTAGAGAGGAATGAAGGCTGTTGAGGTGTGTTGTGGAGAGGTTCTTCAATGAGGAAAGAGAAAAATCATCAAGATGAACCGCCACAGCACACCCAGCGGCATTTACACGGAGCCAAACACTAGTGGCTAAGTGACATGTGTTAGGCCACTCAGTATGTAGAAGCATCTTATGAGGTTCATGGTCTTCCAGCGATTTCTCCCAGGAACAAACGGGAGCTCAGAGAGCTGCTGTGATAGCCCTACGACAAAGCTAGCAGACGTCAGAGTCACCACGGTGCCTTGGAGTGGACAGACGCTTACCTGCTGAACAGCTGCTCCAGGAACGCAGGAGCTGTGGAGACTTCCCGGTAGGAGCACAGGAAGCTGGTGGAGGGCGAGGTGGTTCTACCCCGGTAGGCTGAGACCAGGGATACCACACGCTGCTCTCTAGCGCCTGGCTGTGGTGTCCAGATAATGTGGACCTCCTTTTCTCGCAGAGTGGACTCACATTCAAACTAAGGGGCGGGGGGGAGGAGGGACACAGAGTTGGTGACTGCACCATAAACCAGAAGAAAACGAGGGTCTTGGAGCCCAGTGTGGGAATCCTTTAGGGACTTATTCAGAGGGCGTGGATATCCAGAGTGGAAAATGTCCTAGGCTTTCATGAAGACTTTCAAGGCATTCGTGCATTTGGTCAGGTATGGAACAAGAGTCCTCATCCTGATGAATAAGCTGTAGGGAGGGCGTCATCCCAGAGAGGCTAAAAACATTCTCATGATAGGCATGAGCAACCCAGGCTGGCTTTGGGATGTCTGACGGCTGCACAACAGCACGAGGGTCACGGTGAGTTTCGTCCACGTCGAGGCTGCAGGTCATAACCCCTAAGCCCCACTGGCACTTTTTGCTCCTTACGTGGAGAGAAAGGACCTGGGTAGGCCTCGCTTCCTCTTAGTTTTGGAGACAATGCAGAGGGCAAGACTCTCCGGAAGATGCCTTTTGACTTAAAGCAGCATAAATGGGATTAAGAGAGGCCTGAAAACCAGCTGCTGCAATTTCAGAACAGATCAAGCGGTAAAGGCTGCGATCCTGTATGGTGGGGAAAGCTCCACCAACAAGAAGTATCCATGCTAAACATCTATGCACCGGACATAGGCCCCCCGGGATTTATAACACAACTGCTGAGGACACTAAAAGATGACGTTGACTCTAACACAATTATAACTGGGGGCTTCCATACTCTGCGAACAACCCTTGATAGACTGTCCCGGTAAAAAATCAGGAAAGAGATCTGGGACCTCAACTTGATGCTTGACCAAACTGAACTCAACAGATAGCTACAGAACACTCCACCCAAACACCATGGATTAAACATACCACTACTCACCAAATGGAACGCACGCCAAGATCGACCACATATCGGCCATAAATGAACCATAAACAAATATTCGTAGAGTTGACATAATACCGAGCATCAGCTCAGATCACAATTGAGCAAAAATGAAATGTGTCACTGCCAACAAGATCCCCCCTAAACACACAGAGACATGGACACTAAATCACATAATACTGAATGACTCCTGGTCAACACGGGTTTTGAGGCAGACATTAACAGATACCTGGAAACTAAAGAAAATAAAGCTGTATCTTACCAGAATCTCTGGGATGCCACCCAAGCAGAAAAAAGAGGGAAGATTATGGTTCCTCATATACACACACATTAAGAAAACAGAAAGATGGAGAGTTCGCAGTTTAACGTCACACCCAAGGGAGCTGGAAAGGCAAGACTGCCAAAACACTAGCTTCAACAGAAGTATCCAGATCACAAAAATAAAGTCCCAACTACAGGATACAGAAGACAGAAGTGTCATAGAAAAAAAAAAAAAAAATCAATGAAACAAAAAGCTGGTTCTTGATAGGATAAATAAGATTGATGGACCCCTAGCCAGATGGAGTAAGACAATGGGAGAAAATGCCCAGTTCAACAACATTAGACATGCAAAAGAGGAAGGTTCAACCGACCCTGAGGAAATTCAGGAGGTTATCAGACATTCCTATGCATACCTCTCAGGAAACAAACTCAAAATCCTAAATGCCTTGGAGGACTTTCTGATATCACACAACTTCCCAAGGTTGACTCGGAAGAAACCAAAACCCTAAATTCATGAATAACAGCCCAGGAAATGGACTCCCTCATAAGAAAACTACCTACAAAAAAAAAATCCCTGGACAGACAGCTTGCCGGTATCATCCTATAATCCATACAACGAGACACTGATACCAATACTATTCAAAGTATTCTAGGCAAATGAGAAAGGTGGATCTCTCCCAAAATCTTTTTATGAGGCGAACATCACACTGATACCCAAACCTGGGAAGACCCAAGAAGGAAAGAGAATGACAGACCAGTCTCCTTGAAGAACACAGATACAAAAAACTCTCAACAAGATTCCAGCAACTTGGATCCAACAACACATCACAAGACTCAACCACCGTGGCCAAGTAGGCTTCAATTCCAGGATGCAAGGTTAAATGCAATCCAACACATCAACAGATATTGAAACAAGAACCACATGATTATATGATTAGATGCAGGAAAATATTTGGACAAAATGCAGCCACCTTCCTGAGAAGAACCCTTGAACACCTAGGCATAGAAGGAACATTCCTCACAATAGTAAGAGCCATCTATCTGCGATAAACCCACAGCTGACATATTGCTCAATGGACCTAAGTTGGAAGCATTTCCCCTGAAAGCAGGGACAAGCCAAGGATGCCCACTCTCACCCCTCCTGTTCACTCTCACCCCTCCCTGTTCAACATCGTGTTGGACGTCCCAGCTAGGGCAATGAGGCAACAGAAAGAAATCTGGAGTCACCAAACAGGGAAGGAGGAAGTTCAGCTATCCCTCTCTGTAGACGATTATGATACTATTCTTTGAAAGTCCAACGCAGTCCCTCAAACACCTCCTGGGACTGATTTAAAAAATAAAATAAAATAAAACAACAACAGCAACAACGTTGCCAAAGTCTTGGTATACAAAACCAATGTAAAGACAGTGGCATTTCTACACACCAGAAACAGGCAGAGAACCAAATAAAAAGCACGGTCCTATTCACAAAGGTGACGTACAAAAAAAAAAAAAAAAAAGAAAGAAAGAAAAAAAAAGAAAAGACATACTTTGGCATCTACCTAAAAAGAAAAGTGAAAGACTATTACATGGAGAACTATAAAACTTTGCTCAAAGAAATCAAAGATGACACAAGCAAACAGTAAGCATCCCTTGCTCACGGAGTGGAATAATCAATATGTCCACTCTACCCAAGGCCATCCCCAAATTCAATGCAATACCCATCAAACTGGCAACATCATCCTTCGCAGACCTACACGTGAAAATACAGAAATTCAGGTGGAAATTTTAAAACACAGCACAAATAGCCAAAGCAATCCTCAACAGAAGGAACAAAGCAGGAGGCATCACACTCGCAGACTTCAAACTTTATTATAAGGTTTCAAGAATCAAACCAGCCTGGCACCGGAAAAGAACAGTCATACAGACCAAAGGAACGGGACAGTGATTGTGAAAGCAAAAAAGCCAATCTCTTAACCAATTCATCCCCAACAAAGTCAGCAATAACAACCACTGGGGCGAAGAGACTTGATCCAGCAAATGGTGCTGGGAAAACTGAGTGAACACATGCAGAAGAATGAAACAGGGGCCCTATCTATCACCATGTATAAAAATCAAGTCTAAATGGATCAAAGACCTAAATGGAAACCTCAAACTACAAGAACGATTGGAGAAAATATAGAAGACACACTCATGCACACAGGAGGAG
>NW_007256504.1:0-7687 GCF_000164805.1 Carlito syrichta | reverse complement strand
GGTTATAGCAGTCCTCAGTTTTTAAAATCAACAGGCCATCTGCTGTGGGCTGAACAAGAATCAATTTTAAGACGCTGGAACATAGGAAATAGCAGTCCTCATATGCAGAATCAATATGATCTTTAGCTAAGGAGAACTAAGAAACCTGTTTTACACTGTTCCTCCATCACAATATCTACATGACATCTTGTTAATGGCAAAACAAGAATCAGCGTTTCCAAACAGGATTCTGGGGAAAGGAAGTCCTCATATACCAGATATTACATGGCCTCTCGTAAAGAAGAATAAGGAATCTGTGATACACTAGTCCACAATCCTACAAATTTTCAGGGTGTCTTGCTGCGGTATATACAAGAATCAAGGCTTCGAGCTCGTCTCATGTTTCAAAGATATTTGTCTTGTGCGTATTATGAATCTGTCATTTCAAGACTCCAGCAACATTCTGGTTCTCTTGAGAGTTGTAATCGGGTATCTGGTAGTACAAATCCCTTAAGTTCCTCGGGACAATTAAGGCCAGATTCCCGGAAAAAAAGTATCATATTGCCATTTTTGGAGATAACTTTGGTTAAGATGAACTTGGTAATACTTAAATTTCCGTTTTTACTTTATTTGTAGAGGGGCCGAGGGTTTTGCTTTTGCTAAATATTTAGTACGAATTATTAAAATGCAACCAGCATCAATGGGATCCACGTTCCTGGGAAATATCTCGCTATCTGCATTTTAGTACACAGAGTTTTGGAATCCACATGGACAGGAAAATTCAGGACATCTTGCTGAGAACGGAAAGAAATTCGGTTCTTGGAGTTCTCAATCGCCTAAATCTGCAAAGTCTCTTAATAAGGTTTAATTAGCAATCTGGGCTTATAAGTCACCACATTTTAGTGTGTCTTTTGAAAAGGTACCAAGAATCATGGGTTCCAATTCCTCAAGAACTTTATCAGAGTCTTTCTCTTGATATCCAAGCAAGTGGAATTCTAGGTCACCAGGAAATATCTTGGTGTCTTGCTGAGAATGAAGCAGGAATTTCAGTAATGGGTGGCCTCATATACAGAACACTACACGACCTGTTGCTACGGAAGAATGAGGAATCTTGTTTACACGAGGCCCCAATCCCAAAAACCTACAGACCATCTTGCTAAGAGATAACCACCATTCAGTTTTTGGGAGTACGAATCTGGATAATGGGAGTCCTCACATACAGGAAACTGCCCTGTTTAATGCTAAAGGAGAATAAGGAATCTGGTTTACACGTGTCCTCCATCCCAATAAAACTTCAGGGTTTCTTGCTAAGGGCTAAACACGAATTTGGGTTTTTGAAGCATAAACTAGGGAAATGAAATACTCATATACAGGCAAATGCACTGACTTTTCCTAAGAAAGAATCAGGAATGTGGGTGACATGTTTTCTCAATCTCCAAAAATGTATACGGCATCTTCCTAAGATCTAAGCAAGAATCAAGCTTTTGACGACTCTAGCTGTGAACAGGAGTACCCATATACAGGTAACTGCACGGCTGTTGTTAAAAATAAGGAATATGGGTTATACGAGTCCTCAGTCCTGAAAATCTACAGGGCATCTTGTTGAAGGCTAAATAAGAATCAGGGATTCTAGGCATGAATGTGGGTAATGGCAATCCTCATATACAGGAAACTACATGACCTCTTGGTAATAAAAGAGAAGAAATCTGTTTTCCACGGTTCCTTTCTCAAAAAATGTACATGACTTCTTACTAAGGGCTAAACAAGAATCAGGGTTTTGAAAAAATCTTGGAAATGAATTCCTTATTTACAGGCAACTACATTACTTTTGCTAAGAAAAAAAGGGAATCTGATTTACACGAGTCCTCAGTCCCAAACCTCTGTAGAGCATCTTGGAATGTGCTAAATAGGAATCAGAGTTTCGACGCAGGGTGTATCTAATGAGAGTACTATAATACAGGAAAATACACAGCCCTTGTCAAGGAAGAGAAAGTATTGGGGTTATAACTGTCCACAGTCCTAAGAATGAACAGGCCAGTTGCTGTTGCCTAAACAATAATCAGTGTTCAGAAGCAGGAACATAGTTAATAGAAGTACTCATATACAGAATTTTCACGATCACTAACTAAGGAGAAAAAAGAAACCTGTTTTACATGGTTCCTCCATCCCAACATCTACTTGACCTCTTGCTAATAGCAAAACACGAATCAGGGTTTCCAAACAGAATTCTGGGAAAAGGGAGTCCTCATATACAGGACATTACATGGACCCTCGCTAAGGAAGAATAAGGAATCTGTGATACACTAATCCACATTCCGAAAAATTCTCAGGGTGTCTTGCTGTGGTATAAACAAGAATCAAGGTTTCGAGCTCGTCTCATGTTTTGGAGATATTTGGCTTGTGGGTATTAAGAATCAGTCATTTCAGGACTCCAGCAACATTCTGGTCCTCTTGAGAATTATAATCGGGTATCTGGTAGTATATTCCCTTAATTTCCTCGGGACAATAAAGGCCAGATTCCCCGAAAAAAGGTATGATTGTCCCGTATTTGGATGTATCTTTGATCTTAACATGAACTTAGTATTCCTTAAATTTCCGTTTGTACTTTATTTGTAGAGGGGGCCAAGGGTTTTGCAGTTGCCAAATATTTAGTACGAATTATTAAAATGTAACCAGGTTTCATGGAATACAGGTCCCTAGGAAATATCTGGGCATCTGTATTTTTGTATACAGAGTTTCGGAAATCACATGGACAGGAAAATCAGGGCATCTTGCTGAGAACGGAAAGGGAATCCGGTTCATGGAGTTCTCAATCGCCTAAATCTACAAGGTCTCTTGATAAGGTTTAATCAGCAATCTCGGCTTCTATCTCGCCACATTTTTAGTGTGTCTTTGGAAACGGGACCAGGAATCTGGGTTCCAATTCCTCAAGCACTTTATGGGAGTCTTTCTCTTGATATGCAAGCAACTGGAATTCTATGTCACCAGGAAATATCTTGGCGTCTTGCTGAGAGGAAGCAGGAATTTAAGTATTGGGAGTCCTCATATACAGAACACTACACGACCTGTTACTATGGAAGAACAAAGAATCTTGCTTACACGAGTCCTCCATGACAAAAACCTACAGAGCGTCTTGTTAAGAGAAAATCACCATTCAGGTTTTGGGAGTAGGAATCTGGATAATAGGAGTCCTCATATACAGGAAACTGCACTGTCTATTGCTAAAGGAGAATAAGGAATATGGTTTAGACGTGTCCTCCATCCCTAAAAAAACTTCAGGGTGTCTTGCTAAGGGCTAAACACGAATTTGGGTTTTTGAAGCATAAACTAGCAAAATGAAATCCTCAAATACAGGCAACTGCACTGACTTTTCCTAAGAAAGAAGAAGGAATATGGGTGACATTTTCTAAATCCCCAAAAAGATACACGGCGTCTTCCTAAGATCTAAGCAAGAATCAATCTTTCTACGCCAGTATCTGTGAACAGGAGTAGAAATATACAGGCAACTGCACGGCTGTTGCTAAAAATAAAGAATCTGGGTTATACGAGTCTTCATTCCTGGAAATCTACAGGGCATCTTGCTGACGGGTGAAAAGAATCAGGGATTCGAGGCATGAATGTGGGTAATAGGAATCCTCATATACAGGAAATTACATGGCCTCTTGCTAAGAAAAAAGAAGAAATCTGTTTTCCACGGCTCCTCTATCAAAAAATCTACATGGCGCCTTACTAATGGCTGAACAAGAATCAGGGTTTCGAAACAGGTATCAAGGGAAAGAGAGTCCTCACATACAGGACACTACACAGCCTCCAACTAAATATGAATAAAGAATCATTGTTGTACGCTGCCTAAATCCAAAAGATTCCCAGGGTGTCTGCTATGGGACAAACAAGAAACAGACCTTTGATCTCCCCAAATATTTCTGAGCAATTTAGCATGCGGAGATTATGAATCAGTCATTTCAGGACTCCAGCAACATTCTGGTCCTCTTAAAAGTTGTAAACGGGTATTGGGCACTCCTAGTTCGTTAGGTTCCTGGGAACAACTAAGGCCAGATTCCAGGACAAAAAGAATCTTCTTGCCATATTTGGATGTAACTCTGGTCTTAAGGTGAACCATGTAATCCTTCCCCTTCCATGTCTCTTTTTATTTTGAAAGAGGACAAGGGTTTTGCAATTGCCAAATGTTTAGTACGTATTTTTAAAGGTAACCAGGAATCAGGAAATCCACGTCCCTATGAACTTCTTGGCATCTGTCTTTTGATATACTGAGTTTGGAATCCACATCGACAGGAAAATTCAGGGCATCTTACTGAGAACGAAACGGAAATCGGGTTGTAAGTGTTCTCATTTTCCGGAATCTACCTGGCCCCTTTATAAGGTGTAATCAGCAATCTGGGCATCTGGGTCCGTACATTTTCAGAGCTACTTGCTCCGTGGATATGCTAAATCTGTCATTACAAAGCCTCAGGAAATTTCTGGTCATCTTATTAGCTGTAATCAAGGTTCTGTCACAACAAATCCTTTTGTTTCCTAGGAACATCTACGACCATAATCATGTTCTCCAGAATTAAAGTCATATTGGTATAAAATTCCTCGATTCAGGTGATCTCAAAGTACTGAAAATTCTTGTGGGTGGCAAGGTAGGAATTGGGATTTTGGGTTTGGAAGATTCCACAAATTGGGGAGGTTTTGTGAAGGGGAACCAGGAATCTTAGATTCCAGATCCCAAAGAACATTATGGACGTCTTTCTCTTGATACCCAAAAAACTGGAATTCTCTTTCACCAGGAACTGTCTCGGCATCCTGCAGAGTGAAGCAGGAAGCTGGGAAATGGAGGTCGTCTTATACAGGAAACTACACGTCATATTGCTAAGGAAGTATAAGGAATCTTCCTTATATGAGTTCTCAATTCCAAAAACTACAGACCGTCTTCCTAACAGGTAACCACGAATCAGGTTATTGAAGTAGAATTCTGGGTAATGGGAGTCCTCTCATACTGGAAACTTAACTGCCTATTGCTAAGTAAGAATAAGGAATCTGCGTTACTCGTGTACTCATCCCCAAAAAAGCTTCAGGTCGACTTGCTATGGGCTAAACACGAATCATGGTGTTTTCGAGTATGAATCTGGGAAATAGAGTCCTTATTTACAGGCAACTACATGATCTTTTGCTAAGAAAGATTAAGGAATCTGGGTTACACAAGTCCTCAATGCCAAAAATCTACAGAGCATTTTTAAAGTGCTAAAAAGGATCAGAGTTTCAAAGCAGGATGTATCGAATGAGAGTCCTAATATACAGGAATGTCACCCCCTTGCCATGGAAGAAAAAGAATCGGGGTTATAGCAGTCCTCAGTCCTAAATGTCAACAGGCCATCTGCTGTGAGCTAAGCAATAATCAGGGTGTAGAAGCTGGAACATAGGTAATAGCAGTCCTCATATACAGAATGTACACGATCTCTATTAAGGAGAAATAAGAAACCTGTTTTACACGGTTCCTCCATCACAATATCTACATGACATCTTGCTAATGGCAAAACAAGAATCAGCATTTCCAAATAGGATTCTGGGGAAAGGGAGTCCTCATATACAGGACATTATACAGCCCCTTGCCAAGGAGGAAAACGAATCGGGGTTATAGCAGTCTTCAGTCCTTAAAATCAACAGGACATCTGCTGTAGGCTAAACAAGAATCAAGGTTTAGAAGCTGGAACATAGGTAATAGCAGTCCTCATATGCAGAATCTGTATGATCTCTAGCTAAGGAGAACTAAGAAATCTCTTTTACATGGTTCCTCCAACACAATATATACATGACATCTTGCTAATGGCAAAACAAGAATCAGGTTTTCCAGACAGGATTCTGTGGAAAGGGAGTCCTCATATACAGATATTACACGGCTCCTCGATAAAGAAGTATAAGGAATCTGTGATACACTAGTCCACAATCCAAAAAATTCTCAGGGTGTCTTGCTGCGGTATAAACAAGAATCAAGGCTTCAAGCTCGTCTCATGTTTCAGAGATATTTGTCTTGTGGGTATTATGAATCAGTCATTTCAGGACTCCAGCAACATTCTGGTCCTGTTGAGAGTTGTAATCGGGTATCTCGTAGTACAAATGCCTTAAGTTCCTCAGAACAATTAAGGCCAGATTCCCGGAAAAAAAGTATAATCTTACCATATTTGTATATAATGTTGGTCTTAAGATGAACTTGGTAATCCTTAAATTTCCGTTTGTACTTTATTTAGAGAAGGGCCGATGGTTTTGCAGTTGCCAAAATATTAGTACGAATTATTAAAATGTAGCCAGGATTCATGGATTCCACGTCCCCAGAAAACATCTGGGCATCTGCATTATTGTACACAGTGTTTGGAATCCACATGGACAGGGAAAATCAGGGCACCTTGCTGAGAACGGATAGGAATCCGGTTCTTGGAGTTCTCAATCGCCTAAATCAACAAAGTCTCTTGATAAGGTTTAATCAGCAATCTGGGCATCTATGTCGCCACATTTTTAGTGTGTTTTTTGAAAAGGAACCAGGCATCTTGGGTTACAATTCCTCAAGAACTTTATGGGAGTCTTTTCCTTTTATAACCAAGCAACTGGAATTTTTGATCATCAGGAAATATCTTGGCATCTTGCTGAGAATGATGCAGGAATTTCAGTAATGAGAGTCCTTATATACAGAACACTACACGACCTGTTGCTACGGAAGAATAAGGAATCTTTCTTACACGAATCCTCCATCCCCAAAACCTACAGAACATCTTGCTAAGAGATAACCACAATTCAGGTTTTGGGAGTAGGAATCTGGATAACGGGAGTCCTCATATTCAGTAAACTGTGCTGTCTATTGCTACAGGAGAATAAGTAATGTGGTTTACACGTGTCCTACATCCCAATAAAATTACAGGGTGTCTTGCTAAGGCCTAAACACGAATTTGGGTTTTTGAAGCATAAACTAGGGAAATGAAATACTCATATACAGGCAACTGCACTGACTTTTCCTAAGAAAGATTTAGGAATGTGGGTGACATGTTTTCTCAATCTCCAAAAAAGTATACGGCGTCTTCCTAAGATCTAAACAAGAATGAAACTTTCGACACATGTATCTGTGAACAGGAGTACTCATGTACAGGCAACTGTATGGCTGTTGCTAAAAATATGGAATCTGGGTTATACGACTCCTCTGTCCTGAAAATCAACAGGGCATTTTGCTGATGGCTAAAAAGAGTCAGTGATTCGAGGCATTAATGTGCATAATAGCAGTCCTCATATACAGGAAACTACATGGCCACTTGCTAAGGGAAAAAATCTGTTTTTCATGCTTCCTCTATCAAAATATCTACATGGCGTCTTAGTAAGGGCTAAACAAGAATCAGGAATTTGGAACAGGAATCTAGGGAAAGAGAGTACTCACATACAGTACACTACACTGCCTCCAAGTAAGGACAAATAAAGAATCATTGTTGCACGAGTCCTCAGTCTAAAAAATTCCCAGGTGTTCTGCTATGGCACCAAAAAGAAACAGGACTTTATCCAGGCTGGTGGCTCAGCCTGTAATCCCACGCATTTGGGAGACTGAGGTGAGTGAATTGCTTGAGCCTGCATGTTCGAGTCCTGCCTGGGCAATAAGACCACATCTCTACAATAAATCAAAAAAACGTCCAAGCGTGGTAGCGCATGCCTGTAATTCCATCTACTTGGA
>NW_007256503.1:0-2873 GCF_000164805.1 Carlito syrichta | reverse complement strand
AGAAGCAAGCAAGAAAGAAATCCATTCTCCTGCAAACCTTCTGCCCTCAGTCCTTCTCCCTCCCCCACATGTGAGAATCCCCCAAGCTCAACATCTTACCGCCCTAACCCACCCCCCAGTGGCTGCCCCCACTTTGGTGTGGGATTTCCCGGGCACCCTGGTCGGGATCCTGCTGGTTTTCCTCTCTGAGGTTAGAAATGTGCCCCAGGCAGGTCAACTCTCTGACTCAGCAACAAGGATCTTCTGCCAAGAAAGGCCAGGGACAAATCCCTCACCTGGGGACATTTCTTCCTCTGCAATCCCATTATTCCTGATCTAAAGCAAGTCACCCTATGAACACAACATGTGATATTTAGAATCTGTTTACAATTCTGATGATTTTGGAGACAGGGTCTGGCTCTGTGGCCCACCCTGGTGTCCATGGTCATGACCATGGTTCATTGCCATGCTTGAATTCATGGGCTCTGGTGATCCTCCTGCTTCAGCCTGTGGAGTGGACAGGACGATGGGACCCTTGAACCCAGACTCCCTGTTTCAATGGGTGTGGAGATGGGGTATCCATTGGTGGCCTGGGCTGGCCTTGGGCTCCTGTGCTCCAGCCGTCCTCCTGCCTCAAACTCCCAGAGTGCTGGGATTCCAGGCGTGGGATGCCGAACCAAGCCTTCTGGTTCGTTTTTGTTGAAGGATGGAGACCAGGCTCGAGGACTCAGCCTCATCATCCCAGTGCTTTGGGAGGCCAGGCCAGAGCCAGCACAAACCTTTGGCTGAGAACCACCCAGGCAACTTGGTGATACCTCATCTCTATTCCCCATCTCAAATGAGATGGGCATTGCGGCATGTGCCTGTCTTTACGGCTCCTCAGAAGGGCGATGAAAGGCTCACTGGAGCCTGATGGGCTGAGGCTGTGGTGGCCAGGAGCAAGCCACCATCATAAAGCCTGGGCAAAGGAGTGAGACTCCTACTCAAAGACAAAAAGTAAAAAAAATTTAAAAAGCATCCATTTTTGTATGAATTTGGGATCATTGTGAACAGACAGAGATCATTTGGGAAGGAGGCCCCAGCCTTGGACCTAGAAATCTTGAAAGATGGTGGATCAGCATACAATCAGGCTGTGGCTTTGGGAGGCTGAAGTGGGGGACCACTGCAGCCTGGGAGTTTGAGACTGGCCTAGGCCAATTGGTGAGACCTCGTCGCTCTGCAGAACGCAAGCACTGAGTCACACGTGCTGGCGCACACATCCTGGCTACAAGGGATGCTGTGGCCTACATCCTGGAGTGTGCCTTTGTGCTGCCCCCACCCATGGCACATGCAAGTACAGGCCTGGCAACGTGGTTCATGGCCATTAGTCCCAGGCTCTGGAGGCCAAGGCAGGAGGCTGCCTGAGTCCCCTGGGTCAGAGACAGCCCGGGCAATGTGGCCAGACCTCGTCTCGGTGAGAGGGCTCCAAAATCGAGTCAGGCGTGGTGGCCCCAGGAGTCCAGGTTGCTTGGGGACCAAGGCAGAAGGACCACCTCAGCCCCACAGGTCAAGGCCCCGGAAGACAGGATCATGCTGCCGTGTCCCAGCCCAGCCGTCAAAGACTCCGGCAAATAAAAAGACATATCAACATGTGTCATGATGGGTGTACACGGCACCCCAGGGTAAGGTACACGTGGATGTGGGATGATGGAGTGATCAGGAGAGGAAGGGACCATCACCCCTCCCGAAGGAGGCAGACCAAGTGGCCGGAACCTGGGCTGGCCATGGCATTGCCGGACCTCCTTGATCACTCTATATCTGATGGCCACCCTAACTCGGGGCAGTCTGTTCCTTGAGCTCAAACGTGTCTTTGCTGTGGGGCACAAGTGTGGATGGTAGAGGCAGGGTTTCTGGGAAGTGTGGCTGAAGGTGCGGGACGGACGTGCCCAGAGGCCAACTTTGAAACTGCCCAAGAAGACATGTGGGAAAGTGCCTTTTCCTCTTCCATCCCTGAGCAAGCCTCCTCGTTCTGGGTGCCAGGGGTGATGGTCGTGGCGGTGGTGGAGATTATTATCATTTGGATTCAGAATCCCGCTCTGTCACCCAGGCCTTAGCACAGGGGAATGCTCACAGACCCCCTGGACTCCACCTGTCCTGCTCAGGTGATCCTCTCATCTTGGCCCACCGATTGGCTGGAAACACAGCCCTGCACCATCATGCTTGGTTTATTTTTGGATTTATTTTTGATGGCTGAGACAATGTCTCACCCTGTGTCCTGGGCTGGTGTCAAATCTGCAGGTCAGGACATCCACTCACCTGCCCCTCCGAAGAACTGGGATGACTGACTGAGCCTCTCAGACGGGCCTGTGGTTTTGGTCGTTGTTGGTAGTATTCTGATTCTGAGTCCCAGTCTGCATAGGGGCCTGTTCTCAGCCACCATGGACTCCAAAGTCTGGGCTCCAGCCATCCACCCTCAGTGGCCCACTGAGTAGCTGAAACGGAGGTCCTGTGCCACTAAGCTCAGCTCATTTTTTGGCTTTTTGTAGAGACGTGGTCTGGGCAAGGTGCCTGGGCTGATCTCGAACCCAGGGGCTCAGGTCATCCTCTCACCTCAGCCTCCAGAGCATGGGGATGAGAGATGTGATCACTCATGCCCAGCCTCCACATGCATCTCCGGGCCCCATAGCTAGTTCCATGCCCTTCTGATGACCTTCTACCCTGGAGAGTGTAGCTGGAGTAACCTGCCGAGACCTCTGCATGGGGAGCCGCCTGGTGTGTCTCTGCTGGGGCTCCCACTCCTCGTCCAGTCTTGTTCTTCAGGGTGGACTTTGCTCCCTTTCTCCCAGGGGCCACCTCAGGGAAGGGAGGGTGTGACTCTCAAACCTTCAGGGGGAAAGGACAGCCAGGCAACTCAC
>NW_007256502.1:2279-3690 GCF_000164805.1 Carlito syrichta | reverse complement strand
GAAACTTGGTCAAGAAGCAGTGGTGGATGCCAGTGTCCAGGTGGAATAGGGAGAGTTCCTGCACAAGAAGGCCTATCAGTGGGGTGAATCTGAATGACAAGTCCACTGCTCTGGTGGATCGACTGACCAGTGCTTCTCTTGAAGGACAAGGCAGCGAGTGTGATCCAGTCCCCAATTAAAATAGGTACCCTGAACATGTTTGGAAAGGTGAAACGCCCTGCAACATGTAGGAATCTCCTTGAGAAAGAGAAAAAAAGACAAAAACAAAAAGACAAGCATGAAATCCAGGGAGTCCATCCCCCTGCCATGAGCAGAAGCTGAGAACATGTCAGGAGAAGGAGGGGGCAATTTTGAGATGTGCTGAACTGAGTAAACCTCCCCCTGATGAGCAATTCTGAGATGTGCTGAATTGAGTAAACCTCCACCTTTCCTGCTGCCAGCTGTCTATCACATGCAACAGGGTACAGAAAATCTTGTCTTAAAAGCTTAGCAGTGGAGAGAAAAATGGTGTAACAAAACCTGCCAAGGGAAAACGGACCTTCCAGCAGACTGCCATTCTCTTGGCAGTCTCTTCACAAGTAGAAAGAGAGCTACATGCAGAATGAATTTGACTGACATGCCAACCACCAGCAGCTAGGGGAGAAACAGACTAGTATTGCTCATGCCAAGCAGGGCAAAGAGTAGAGAACTAGCAATGATACACTCTGCATCCAGCAGGGGACTCTTTGTAAACACAAAGACCAGGAAAAAATGGCAGACATGGGATTCTGGACATCCTCCGCTTTGCCCTCTTTTAACCTCGGACAGAACCAGAAGCTCTGCTGAGACTGAAAACAGCTTGACTAGTTTAGCAGAGGGAAAAACAGAACCTACAGTTATGGAATTTAACCAATGAATGGAGCAAGCTGCAGAAGTGAATGTTTCTCCCTCTCTCACTGAGTGATAGAAAATAGATTTGATAAAAATGAAAAAAAATCAATAGAAAAACACAGGCAACTCCCAGAGTCCTAAAGAGACAGCATCTCAAAAAAATAAACAAACAAACAAAACCAACCAACAAACAAAAACATTAGAGCAGAAACAATGGAAATCTCCCAGACCTACTTGCCTCAGATGTCAGTTATAGAAATCAAAGATTGGATGTCATAAATGAACAAGAATTATGAGATACAAGAGGTTATACTCAATGAAATTGTAAAGGAGTTGACCAATTTCAAAAAGTCCTATTCTGAAATAATGGAAATAAATAGTTCCATCCTTGAACTAAATAACAAACTAACTAGCATAGGGAACAGAATTAACCAAACAGAGGGGGAAAAATTCTCAGAACTTGAAGACCAAATATGGGATTAAGCCAATCTGTTAAAAACATAGTAAAAATGACTCAAAAAGAAGTAGCAAAGCCTCCAAA
>NW_007256502.1:0-1807 GCF_000164805.1 Carlito syrichta | reverse complement strand
CCATAATACCATAAGAAATAAATTGACAGTAACGAGATAGTTCTGGGGTGGAAGATGTATAGCATCGATAAGGGTACCTGATCTCAAACCAAAGTGGGGACCAAAGGGAGACCCAAACTTTACTTTTACAATGACCACGTGTATACTTAATCCTGAAGAGTACCCCACATATTTAAAATTTTTAAAAAGTAAAAATAAAACGAGAAAAAATCTAATGGTAGCAAGAAAGAAAAGTCAGACTAGCTACCAGGGAAGATTAATCAGAATTGCTCCAGAAGTATCTGCAAAATCACTGCAAGCCAGAAGGGCTTGGAGTGCAATTCTTAATATTCTTAAAAATAAGCAGTTTCAACAAAACTTTTCTACCCAGCAAAGTTGCATCAATGACAGAAAATTAAAATCTACCTCAGACGTCCAATCTCTAAGAGAATATGCCACCTTCAGGCAATGCTTAAGAAAGTGTTGAGAACGAAAGAAAAAAGAATGACTGTGCAAATCAAAAGAATACAGAAAAAAGCAGAGTTAATAGAGCATACAGAGCACCCACAACAATGAAAATACACACATATATGTATAAAAGCACAAAAGTTAAAAGAAAACAAAGCTGCCTTTTTTTGAGTTGGAATCTCACTCTTTTCCCTGAGCTGGAGTGCAGTGGCATGCATGCTCATGGCCATCCCAGCATTGACCTTCTGGGATCCAGAGATCCTTCTGCTTCAGTCTTCTGAGTAGCCAGAACTACAGATGTGTGCTACCATGCCCAGCTATTTTGTATTTCATTTAGAGATGAGGTCTCTCCATGTTGAGTAGGCTGGTCTTGAACCCATGAGCACAGGCAATCCCCTCTCCTCGGTCTCCCAAAGTGCTGGGATTACAGGCTGAACCACCAAGCCCAGCCCAAAGCTGCTTTTTAAGGACCAATGACAGGGATAAATTCTCACATTTCTATAATCAGCCTGAATATTAACAGCAAAAATAAAGCCTTGAAAAGACACAGAATGGCAACCTGCATTTAAAAAGCACAATCCAATCATCAGCTGCCTCCAGGAAACATCTCACTACAAAGGGGAATCAAAGTTGGAGGATGGAAAATGAACTTACATGTAAATGGTTAAAAAAAAGAAGGCAGGAGTAGCTATTCTAACATTTGAGAAAACAATCTTCATGCCATCAAAAGTTTAAAAGAATGTAGAAGGACAATACATAATGACAAAAGTCTCAATCCATCAGCAAGAAATATCCATCCTAAACATATATGTCCCCAACACAGGAGCACCAGGATTTATAAATCAACTAATAAGTAAACTAAGAAAGGACATTGGCCATTACACAATCATAATAAAAGTCATACATTGCACACTAACAGCTCTAGATTGATCATCAAGGCAAAAAATCAGTAAGAAGATCTGGAGTCTCAACTTGATGCTCAACCAAATGGACTTAATAGACATCTACAAAACACTTCACTCAACAACTGCTGAGTATAATTCTATTCATTAGTATATGGAACATACTGCAAAATTTATCACATTCTTGGACATAAATCAAGCATAGACAAATTTAAAAGATCAAACAACACTATGCATCTTCTCAGAACCAGTGAAATAAAAATAAATATCACCACTGACAAGTTCTCCCCAAAATACACAAAAAATAAGCACTAAACACTCTGCTGAATAACTTCTGCATCAACATAGATATTAAGACAGAAATAAAAAATTCCTGGAAACAAATGAAGAAAAGGACATATAAGAATCTTTGGAGCCAGGCTCGGTGGCTCAGTCTGTAATTCCGCGCCTTTGGGAGG
>NW_007256501.1:17145-24355 GCF_000164805.1 Carlito syrichta | reverse complement strand
GCGCATCGGACATTTGCTGGGCTCCTTCTCTGGGCCCGGCCCGGCCGGACCCTGGGGTTGCGACTTTGAGGAAGGGGACAAAGCCCCCTGCCGGGGAGCCGTGAAGCCTGGGAGCCTTTTAAGGTGATTGTTTGGGGGAGGGTGTGCCCGTGCACCCTGGACATTTCCGAAAGGCCTTCCTCACTGCCCCGCTGAGCGCGGGCCGTCCACCTTCCAGCCCGGAGCCCCTGCCGACCTGCGCCTCTCAGGTCCACCCTGGGGCTCCCAGAGGGGCTTTGGCCCCAGGGAGTGCAGCCCCTCCTCTGAGGAAGAGGCCCTGGAGGTCGCCTTGAGTCCAGGCTGGTTGAATGGCAGGTCACAGAAGAGGAACGGGCACCGCTGACTGGCTGGGCCCGGCAGGGCTGGGGTGGGCCTCTAGGACCCCAGAGTCCGGGAGTGCACACGGTCATGGCTGGGGATTAGGGAGAGCAGTGGGCAGCAGGGGAGTGGGGTGTTCTCTGGGGGGGGATCTCCCTTTCCCATACCTGACAATGCTGCCTTCAGCCTCAGGCTTTGCACACAGTTGGAAGCACACAGTTGGCGATTACTAAGTGCTTGTAGCTCCCTCCCTGGCTAGCCTGGGGGGTCTGGGCAGTGGTGTGTATGTGGGATGGGGTGGAGAGAGCTTCCCTCAGACTAGCCCTAGGATATACAAACAACTTGGGGGGGAAATGGGGGTCTCGCGGAAACCTCCCAGGAGACTGGGGCCAGTCCAGCTCTTTCCTTTATCCTGGCCCAGGCCGGGTCTGGGAAGAGGAAGCCCTGCTGAGATGGGGGCCCTGAGGTGGGAGGGGGCTGTGTGGCCAGGTAAGCGGGGGGTGGGCGATGGCACCTTGTTGGGTCTGGGCTCACCGGTGTCTGAAGCGTGAGGAGACTGGGCGGGAGGCCTGGGAGGAGCCGGAGGGTCCAGGCTGAGATGAGGGTGTCCAAGGGGACAGGAGGGTCCAGGCTGAGACCTGGGGGGACGGTCCGGGGGGGTAGGAGGGTCCCTAGGAGACAGCAACAGACCAGGAGGGCCTGGGACCTGCAGCAGTGGGGCTGCGGACCTCAGAGAGGTTGTCACCTGGAGGGGGTGCAGTCCCTTGGAGGGCTGCCTGGCACGGCTTGCTCCTCCTGCCAGGCCCAGATGAGCCCAAGGGGGAAGGGGAGGCTGCGGGTATCCAGGTGGGCTCCTGCAGGGGGCAGGTGGGCGCCGGCAGTGCCCACTGTCCCCTAAGAACTCTGGCCACAGCCTGGGGCAGCCCAGCCAGGCCTGAGCGTGGCTGATGGCACTTGAGCCCCTGGGAGGCTCCGGGTGCACCTGCTTCCCCTGGAGGGCTGGGCTGCCTCTGGGGAGGGGAGTGCCCTTGGACCTGACCCTTTCATCCTCGGATGGCCATTTCTCATGCAAATAAGCACTGAAAACTCGAGTTCTCACCGCCAGGGGAGGGGGAGGAGGTCGCCTCTGGGGGAGGCAGTGGCGTTCTGAGACCACCAGCTCCGGCACTAGGCTCTCTCCAGCCCATGCTGGGTTCACCCTAACTTGCCTGGGTGGGGTGGTGGGTGCTGGGGTGCTGCCCTGACCAGGTCAGCTCAGCGGGGGCCACATCTGCTCCCAGCAGGTGTGGATGGGGTGGGGCGCAGCCTGGGGTGGGGGTGTGAGGTGGGTCCGAGCATTTTCAGGGTTTACAGCCCTACTAGGGGTCAATCGGGCAGGCTCTGCGCGCACCACGCCACCGCAGGGTCCCCAAGCAGAACCCTGTACAGGACGGGTGAGGTGCCGGGATGAGACCTGGGGGCAGTGCCGGAGGGCCAGGAGGGTCCGGGCTGAGACCGGTGGGGGAGGCAGGAGGCAGTGGCGGGGGTTGTGATTGGCCCAGCGGTCCTGGGAGGGCTCTCGTGCTGGGGGCCGGGTGGGTCCCAGCAGGTGCGTCCCGGCCGGGCGGCGGGCGGTCCTCGCGTGCCCTCTGCTGGCCGCAGGCTGTGGCGCCGACTGGGCAACCTGGGATCGAGTCCACGGTCGTTCCTCCCAGGCAGAAAGAAAAGTGGGTTGGTGGGTGTGGTGGCTCAAGCCTGTAATCCCAGCACTATGGGAGGCCAGGGAGAGAGGGTTGCCTGAGCTCAGGGGTTCGAGACCAGCCTGAGCAACATGGTGAGACCTCATCTCTACAATAAATAAAAAAATAGCCGGATGTGGTGCCACGTGCCTGTAGTCCCGGCTACTTGGAAGGCTGAGGTGGGAGGATCGCTTGAGTCCAGCAGGTCGAGGCTGCGGTGGCCGTGAGCGTGCCGTTGTGCTCCTGCCTGGACAACAGAGTGAGACTCAGACTCAAAAAAAGTGGGTTCACTTTTCTTGCTGATTTGCATGTAATTGTTTCAACGAATGTTATGCAGTCAACATCCACGCCAGTGCGTTTCCCAGCCAGACTTTTTGAAAAAGTCAAAGCATAGTTGTTTTTTTTTGTTTTGAGTCAGAGTCTCTCACTCTGTCACCCAGGCAGGAGGGCAGTGGCTCGCTCCCGGCCACCGCAGCCTCGACCTGCTGGGCTCAGGCGATCCTTCCGCCTCAGCCTCCCAAGTAGCTGGAACCACAGGCATGCACCACCACACTCGACTGATTTTTAAAATTTATTATGGAGATGAGGCTTCACCAAGTTGTCCAGGCTGATCTGGAACCCCTGGCTCAGGCCATCCTCTCGCCTCCACCTCCCAAAGTGCTGGGAGGACAGGCGTGAGCCACTGCGCCTGCCCTGAATACATAATTTCTTATAAATAAATTTCTGTTTTCTGGGTCCCCCTCGGTATGTTTTGTGCGCATGTTCTGTGTATGTTTCCACCCTGACCGTGGCTCAGGACGCCCCCAGCCCTCATCCTCCCTCGCCACAACATTGGGTGTGTCCAGCCTCAGGACACAGACTCTCTCTAACCTCCTCCAAACTCCTTCCACCTGCCCCAGGCAGGACTCTGATCCTCCCCTACTTTCTGACTGTGGGCCTTAAGACCCTCTGGGGAGAGTGTCCCGCCCTGTACCCTGGGGGAAGGAATGCTGAGGTCTTAAAGCTTCCAAAGAAACCAGGAGGGGCCAGGTGTGGTGACTCACTCTCAGTAATCCCAGTAATCCCTTTGGGAGTCCAAGGCAAGAGGACTGCTTGAGGCAGGAGTTCCAGACCAGCCTGGGCAACATTGGAGGATCTCATCTCTTAAAAAAAAAGAAAAAAGAAAAAAATTAACCAGGCGTGATGGCCCCCTATACCCTGTAGTCCCAGCTACTCCAAAGGCCAAGGCGGAAGGATCGCCAGAGCCCAGGAGGGCGAGGCTGCGGTGGGTGTGATGGTGCCGCTGCACTCCAGCCTGGGGGACAGAGAGAGAACCCAGCTCAAAGCAACAGCAACAGCATAACCCCAGGAGGCCTGGTTCAGGGAACTTCCAGAGAGCCGAATTCTTGGGGATTCCTGGAGGGGGTCCCCAGGGAGGGCAGGAAGCTCCCCCCACCCCAAGCCTCCACCTGCGTCCTTTGCCACGCCTTTTATGATATGACGTGCACGTGTCTCCCAGAGCTCTGTTAGCTGCTCTAGAGAATTCCTCAAACCCGAAGGGGGGTGTGGGAGCCCTCCCTTAAGGCCGATGGGTCAGATGTGCCAGAGACGAGACCCGGGTTGGGGAGGCAGTCGTGGGGATGGAGCCGTCGCCACCTGGAATCGATGCTTTCCAGGTGGGGAGGGTCAGAGCTTGCCGTGGAGGGTCAGAGCTTGCTGTGTGGCACGCAAGGAAGACCCCCACGTGGTCACGGACGTCACTTCTGTGCTGAGGATCATTGCTGGTGAGCCCAGAGAGGGCCCTCGGCGGATGAGGGTTTTCCTAAAGCTGGATGACGATTCTTTTTCAATTTGCCTTTTTGTTTCTCCACCAGGAACCGTGGGCAAAAACCTCTCTCTATTTTTTAATATTTTGTAGAGACGAGGTCTCGCTGCATTGCCCAGGTTGGTCTCGAACCCCTGGCCTCAGGTGATCTTCTTGCTTCAGCCTCCCAAAGCCCTGGGATTATAGGCGTGAGCCACCACACCCGACCTTTTTATTTTTATTTTTTGAGTTGAAGTCTCACTCTGGCACCCAGGCTGGAGCGCAGTGGCACGCTCCCGGCCACCGCAGCCTCGACCTGCTGGGCTCCGGCGATCCTTCTGCCTCAGCCTTCCGAGTAGCCGGAACCACGCCTGGCTGATTTTTTGATTTATTGTACAGGCGAGGTCTCGCCAAGTTGCCTGGGCTGGTCTCGAACCCCTGGGCTCAGGCCATCCTCTCACCTCCGCCTCCCAAAGTGCTGGGATGAGGGGTGTGACCTACTGTATCCCGCACACCCGTCACAGCGGAGAGAGACGGAGAGAGACAGATGTCCTCCAAGGCTCCCTGGGAGTCCGGGAATCCACAGAGACAACTTTTCAAGGCCAGGAGCTACTTTGATTTCCTTCTTTGTTCTGTGATATGAAGCCAGAGTCAAGCTGGAAAACAACAGGGTAATAAAACCCTGCTGGGTGAGGCCGCACCTGGCGGTGACTCACCAGACCCTTAGTTAAGTAACAGGATAGGAGAAAGCCAGGTTCGGTGCTCACTCCTGCCTCCTCTCATGGGGCAGGGTTTGCCTCCTGGGGCGCTGACTTCCCTGCCCCTTGGGTGGTGTCCCGGCGCCCAGGGCAGTCGCCGGATAGGCCAGAGCGGCTGAGGGTTTGGCCCAGCTGGCCCAGCGTGTGGAAGATTCCAGGGCTGCTGTTGTTGCAGGCACCTCACAGTCCAGTCGAGACTGGCTGCCTCTGGGTAGTGGGGCGAGGGGCAGAGGCCGGGGCAGAGGGGGCCACGCAGATGTGGGAGAGTCCACCAGCGGGTCCTGCCCAGTGGACGTTCGCTTGTTATGTCATTTCTTTTTTTTTTGAGTTGGAGTCTCACTCTGTGGCCCAGACTGGAGTGCAGTGGTCACTCCCAACCACCGCAGCCTCGACCTGCTGGGCCCCGGCGATCCTTCCGCCTCAGCCTTCCGAGTGGCTGAAACTACCGGCGCGTGCTACCATACCCGGCTGATTTTTTGATTTATTGTAGAGATGAGGTCTCGCCAAGTTGCCTGGGCGGGTCTCGAACCCACGGGCTCAGAGAATCCACTCACCTCAGCCTCCCAAAGGCGTGGGATTACAGGCTGAGCCACCGAGCCCAGCTTCCTTTTCTTTTTTCTTTTTGAGTTGGAGCCTCACTCCGTCGCCCAGGCTGGAGGGCAGTGGCACCCTCACGGCCACCCCAGCGTCGATCCGCTGGGCTCTGGTGATCCTTCTGCCTCAGCCTTCCAAGTGGCTGGAACTATCGGCACGTGCTACCATACCCGGCTTATTTTTTGATTTATTGTAGAGCTGAGGTCTGGCCAGGTTGTCCGGGCTGGTCTTGAACCCCTGGGCTCAGGCCACCTACTTGTCTCAGCCTCTTAAAGTGCTGGGATGACAGGCTGAGCCACTGAGCCCAGCTGTCATTTAATTGCTTTTATTTATTTATTTATTTTGACCTGGGGTTTCCCTCTGTCGCCCAGGCTGGAGGGCAGGGGCATGATCACAGCTCACCATAGCCTCGACCTCCTGGTCTCAGGTAATCCTCCTGCCTCAGCCTCCCAAGAAGCTGGGACTACAGGTGCACGTCACCATGCCCGGTTAATTTTTCTGTAGAGATGAGGTCTTCTTATATTGCCCAGGTTGGTCTTGAACTCCTGGGCTCAAGCGATCCTCCCATCTCAGCCTCCCAAAGTGCTGGGATTACGGGCCTGAGCCACTGTGCCTGGCCTATTTCACAGGTGCTTCCTTCTTATTTTACTTATTTATTTATTTTTGTTTTGTTTTTGGTTTTTTTTTGAGTTGGAGTCTCACTCTGTCACCCAGACTGGAGCGCGGTGGCCGCTCCCGGCCACCGCAGCCTCGACCTGCTGGGCTCCGGCGATCCTTCCGCCTCAGCCTTCCAAGTAGCTGGAACTACAGGCGTGCGCTACCATGCCCGGTTAATTTTTTGATTTATTGTAGAGATGAGGTCTCGCCAAGTTGCCTAGGCAGGTCTTGAACCCGCGGGCTCAGGCAATCCTCTCACCTCAGCCTCCCAAAGGTGCGGGATTACAGGCTGAGCCACCGAGCCCGGCTTCTTTCTTTTTTTGAGTTGGCGTCTCACCCTGTCTCCCAGGCTGGAGGGCCGTGGCGCACTGCTCACGGCTGCCACAGCCTCAATCTGCTTGGGTTCCGGCGATCCTTCCACCTTGGCCTTCCAAGTAGCTGGAACCACAGGTGCGCACTGCCGCGCCCGGCTGATTTTTGATTTACTGTAGAGATGAGGTCTCGCCAAGTTGTCCAGGCTGGTTTAAACCCGTGGGCTCAGGCAACCCACTCGCCTCGGTCTCCAAAATGCTGGGGTGACAGGCTGTGTCACTGAGCCTGGCCTTTGCATGAGCCACTGAGCCTGGCCCGAAGATATCTTGTCTAACATGATGGCTGTCTCTTCCTGCCGCCCCTGTCGGTCTTGCAAGGAACTGGGAGCAGGCCCCTGCTGTCCCGTGGCACGCCCGGGGTCTCTCCTCACACTGTTTTCTCCTCCCATGTTGCTCATCATTGTTTATTTACATAGTCCATGTTTCTGTAAACTCACCCATGTGTTCACCATGACCTACTCCTCCCTTCAGGGTCCAGTTTCCTGCTTTCTGAAGCACCTTTTGGGTATTTATTTTTAGAGACCGGGTCTTGCTCTGTCTCGTGGGCCGGAGCGGAGCGGCGTGATCACAGCTCACTGTAGCCTCCAATTCCCAGGCTCAAGGGATCCACGCGCCTCAGCCTCCTGTGTAGCTGGGGCTGCAGGTGTGTGCCTCCATACCCGGCTAATTTTTAAATTTTTCTGTGGAGGTGGGGGTCTCACAGCCAGGTGTGCTGGCTCCTGCCTGTCATCCCAGCACTTTGGGAGGCAGGGGTGAGAAGATTGCCAGAGTCCAGGGAGTTCAAGACCAGCCTGGGCTTGGCGAGACCTCATCTCTACAATAAACCTAAAAATTAGCTGGGCATGGTGGTGTGTGACTATAGTTCCAGGTACCTGGAAGGCTGAGGTGGAAGGATCACCTGAGCCTGTTAAACCAAATTTCAAAATCCGAGAGACCACCAAAGAGCCAGCTCTGATGCAAACACACAAGGGT
>NW_007256501.1:0-16364 GCF_000164805.1 Carlito syrichta | reverse complement strand
ATAAAGTACAATGAACATGAGGTAGGGATATATAAAATATAGTGAACTAAACACTACTTTGACAGCAAGTATGGCTTTTTAAGTTTCTTGGTTTCTTGGGTTTCTCAAGCCCAGCAGGTCGAGGCTGTGGTGGCCGTGAGCGACCCCTGCACTCCGGTCTGGTTGAAAGAGTGAGACTCCGACTCAAAAAAAAAAGATTTTGGGGTATCTCTGTGTTGCCCAAACTGGTCTCGATCTCCTGGGCTCAAGCAGTCTTTCCCCCTCGGCCTCTCAAAGTGCTGGAACGACGGGCGAGAACCATGGCACCCGGCCTGTCCTCACTCTTGAAGGGTGCTTGGTGATCGGCTATCGAGTTCCGGCTGACACTTGTTTTCCTCGGTGCTTTAAGGACCTCCTCCTGCTGTCTTTCTTCCGCCACTGCCATTTCTTGTTCCTCGCCTTGTTGTGTTTGCTTTGAAAGTTTGCTGTGTCCTGTGTGTTTGACTTGCCTGTTGTGTGTTTGTGGGCTCTGCAGAGCCGGCACTCTGGCTTCCACCCTGGAGAGGGTCTCTTCAGCCTCACCACCCCCAGGCCTCTCTTATCTATTAATTGGACAAATCTCAAACCCGAAAACAGTTTTTTTCTCTTTTTTGAGTTGAGTCTCATTCCGTCGCCCAGGCTGGAGTGCAGGGGCACACTCACAGCCACTGCAGCCTCGACCTGCTGAGC
Organism: Carlito syrichta; assembly: GCF_000164805.1. NCBI lineage: Eukaryota > Metazoa > Chordata > Mammalia > Primates > Tarsiidae > Carlito > Carlito syrichta. The sequence goes on along the minus strand of NW_007256501.1, from coordinate 15,656 downwards.
TCAGGCGATCCTTCCGCCTCAGCCTTCCAAGTAGCTAGAACTACAGGCACACATCCCCATGCCCAGCAGTTATTTTGATTTATTGTAGTGACGAGGTCTTACCAAGTTGCCCAGACTGGAATCGAACCTGAGGTTCAAGCAATCCTCTCACCTTGGTCCCCCAAAGTGCTGGGTTGACAGGTGTGAGCTGCTGCACCTGGTCCCGTGTGTTTTCTTTTAATGGCAGAGGGGTCGTCTGAGCCCAGTGGGCTGAGGCTGTGGCGGTCATGCATGGGCCACTGTACTCCAGCCTGGGTGACAGAGTGAGGCTATGACTCAAAAAAAAAAAAAGATTCAGTGGATATAAGTGCCATGGTGATACATGCTCATGTCATGTAGCGGTGAAGTCTGGCTTCTGGTGTCTCCATCACCTGAGGAGCAAGCATTGTATCGCCACACTGTTTCTCAACCCAGGCTCCCTCCCCCATTTTGGAGTGTTCAGAGCCCATTTCCCACTCCATACGCCCATGTGTCCCCCGTGTTCAGTTCTGATGCCCCATGCATCTCACTCGACCTTCCTCAGTTACTGTCTTTTGTCTCTCAGGGCTACATTCTGGGTATTTTCTTTGGATTTACTTTCCCATTCACCGAGTCTCCCTTTGGCAGCAACTCATTTTTTTTCTTTTTCTTTTTTGAGTTGCAGTCTCACTCTGTTGCCCAGGATGGAGTGCAGCGGCACAATCATGACCACCACAGCCTTGACCTGCTGGGTTCAGGTGATCCTTCCCCCTCAGCCTTCCAAGTAGCTGGGACTACAGGGGGGGGGGGGGGGGGGAAGCATGCCACCACGCCCAGCTAATCCTCTTACCTCCTCCTCCCAGAGTGCTGGGATTATAGGCAAGAGCCACTGCACCCAGCTGAGAGCTTTTTTAATTTTCCCACCTAGGACCACTTCTGGGGGTCCCAAGACCCCACAGAGAGCACCAGTCTGTCCCCCATATGAAGGCAAACCTGAATTTCCCGGGAGAGATATTTCCTCTGATGTCAGGGCTGAGTTACATAGGTTCTCTTGCCAACTGCATTTACCGGGGTCCAGACTTTTTCTGGCCTGCCCTTTCCCTGCAAGTGAAGATTCTGGCTGCGAGGGGGTCATTCCGACCCTTGTCCAGCCCTGTGGCCTCTGAGTTGACTCTCTGAGTTTGGCCAGGACCTCAAGGATGCTCCTGTTAGCAGGAGTGGCTGTATCCGTTCTGCACTCTTGATTGTGAACTCCGGGAATATTCCGCCCCTGTTCCTCCGGTGTGAGAACATGAGACGCTCACCTTGCAGCCGGGTAGAGCACGGAGAGGAGCAGAAAGGAAGCGTGTTGGGTGCTGCTGGGCAGAGCGGGGCAGAGCTGGGGTGGGCGGGGTGAGGGTGGCACTTGCTGCCGGTTCCTTTGTTACCCACCCTCTCCAGGTTGCAGGGAGAAGGAAGACTCCTTGGAAGGCCACGGAGAGGTGCAGGTTGTCCAAATCACTCTCCTAAAACAGCCCCAGGACCCTCCATCCCCACAGGAGGCAGAGGTGCCCTGAGGCGATGATGTCCCCAACGCACAGAGCAGCCACTCGACTGCATCATGCTGGGAGGTGAGTCCAGTGGGACTTCTTCAGAAATGAGAAGTGTGGGCCCTGGACCGGATCTCAGTGATCCAGTGGGTTTGAGTTCTTTTGTTTCTTTCTCTTTTTTTTCAAGTTGAAGTCTCACTCAGTCGCCCAGGCTGGAGTGCGGTGGCACGCTCACGGCCACCGCGGCCTCAACCTGCTGGGTTCTGGCGATCCTTCTGCCTCAGTCTCCTGGGTAGCTGGGACCACACACCACCATGCCCGGCTAATTTTTTTGATTTATTGTTGAGAAGAGGTCTCACCAAGTGGCTTAGGCTGGTCTCGAACCCCTGGGCTCAGGAAATCTCGCCTCCGGCTCCCAAAGTGCTGAGATGACAGACGTGAGCTACCACGCCTGGCCTACAGGTGAGTCCTTTCAAGGAACGTACAGTCTCTACTTTGCACAAGACATTCCCAGTCCCAGAAAATAAAAGAGAGTGAAATTGCCTAGCTTATGTTGTATAGCTTTCCTGACAGACCTAGATGAGAACAATATGAGGAAATCATATAAGCCATCTCTCATATGAAAATAAGACGAAAAACATCCTAATTCAAATATGAACTTACCCAAATCTTCAAAGTATTAGAGAAATCATACATCAAAGTCAAGGAAGGGGCTGGGCTCGGTGGCTCAGCCTGTCATCCCAGCACTTTGGGAGGCCGAGGTGAGTGGATTGCCTGAACCTGCAGGTTCGAGACCAGTCCAGGCAAGTTGGCAAGACCTCGTCTCTACAATAAGTAAAATTAGCCGAACATGTTAGCACACGCCTGTAGTTCTGGCTACTTGGAAGGCTGAGGTGGAAGGATCGCCAGAGCCCAGTAGATTGACGCTGGGGTGGCCGTGAGTGTTTCACTGCACTCCAGCCTGGGTGATGGAGTGAGACTCTGACTCAAAAAAAAAAAAAACCAAAAAAAAACAAGGACGGTGCGACTTAAGGATGCCACTTAAATAAAAAGGAAAGAAAGAAAAAAATTAGAAAATAAAAAAAAGAAAGAAAAATCAGCTGGGCATGGTGGCTCACACTTGTCACACCAGTCCTTTGGGAGGCTGAGGTGAAAGGATTGCCTGAGCCCAGGAGTTCAAGACCAGCCTGGGCAACATGGCGAGACCTCATCTCCACAAAAAAAAAAAAAAAAAATTAGCCAGGTGTGGTGGAATGCCTCTGTAGTCCCAGCTACTCGAGAGGCTGAGGCGGAGGGATCGCCTGAGCCCAGCAGGTTGAGGCCGCGGTGGCCGCGATCCCCCTGCCAAAAAGCTCACAGCAAACATAAGTTTCAATGGAGAAATGTTAGAAATACTCTTCACTGCCGAGAACAAAATGAGGGAGAGAGAAAAATCATTCCGTTCTTGCAGAGACTATGACAATTTATGTTGAAAACCTCAAAGAATCAGTATCTATTGATACTGAATTCTACAGAGTAAAATCAATGTTCTACATGTTGCCAGGTCAATAAACAAAAACAGAGTGTTCCTCTTCACCGCAGCAACGTAGAAAATTGAATGGAAAATGAGGTGTTATCTAAAATATCAAGCAAATCTTGTGTATGTAAAAACTAATCTATAAAGAATCTCTGAGACCTCTATGGAGAACATGCAAAAATTGTTTTGTTAAAAGAGAGTCTAAAAGAAGAACTAGATACGTGGAAAAATATGCCCTGTTCATGTGTGTTGATTTTTTTCCTCATTAATCCATTTATTCAATGAATTCAATTCAAATTCAAAATCCAGAGGGATTAAATCCTGGAACTTCTCCCATAGATCTAAAATTTTTGTGTAGTGTTTGTGAATAACTGAATAATAAGCAGTAGGGAGGTCTTTGCTTGATATTAAGGTCACAATAAAGCCTTAGATATTAAAACAGTTTACTACTGGCACACGATCAGATAGATTTTGTCTTTTTTTGAGTCAGAGTCCCACTCTGTCACCCAGGCTGGAGGGCAGTGGCACGATCATGGCCACTACAGCCTCGACCTGCTGGGCTCAGGCGGTCCTTCCGCCTCAGCCTTCCAAGTAGCTGGAGCTATAAGCACGCACTACCATGCCCAGCTAATTTTTGATTTATTGTAGAGACCAGGTCTCGCAAAATTGCCCAGGCTGGTGTTGAACCCGTGAGCTCAGACAATCCTCTCGCCTTGGCCTCCCGAAGTGCTGGGCTTATAGGCATGAGACACCGAGCCCGGCCTGTTTTCTCTTGAGTCACTCTGTCGCTCAGGCTGGAGTGCAGTGACACACTCACAGCCACCGCAGCCTCGACCTCCTGGGCTCAGATGATCCTTCTGCCTCAGCCTTCCAAGTACCTGGAACTACAGGCATGTGCCACCATGCCCGGCTGATTTTTGATTGATTGTAGAGATGAGGTCTTCACCAAGTTGCCCAGGCTGGTCTCGAACCTGTGGACTCAGCTCAGGCAATCCTTTCGCCTACGCCTCTCAAAGTGCTGGGATTACAGGTGTGAGCCACTGCACCCGACTGGAAAGGAATTCTTTTTTTTTTTTTTTGCAGTCTCACTCTGTCGCCCAGACTGGTGTGCAGTGGCACGCTCACAGCCACGGCAGCCTCGACCTGCTGGGCTCCGGCGATCCTTCTGCCTCAGGCTTCCAAGTACCTGGAACTACAGGCATGCGCTACCACGCCTGGCTAATTTTTTAAAGATTTATTTATTGTAGAGACGAGGTCTCACCAAGTTGCCCTGGTGGGTCTCGAACCTGTGCGCTCAGGCCGTCCACTCGCCTCAGCCTCCCAAAGTGCTGGGATTACAGGCTGAGCCACCAAGCCTGGCCATGGAAAGGAATTCTTAAATATGATTCCCAGAGCATAAAAATAATTAGAGAAATGCTGGATGTAACCACATAAAAATTATCATTCTGTGCCTGGCATTGCCAGAGAAGAACACGAAAAGATGCTTGACAAACTGGGCAGAGATATTTGCTGTATTTACCACCAGTCAATGGATTGACATCCAGATTATAATAAAGAACTCTTGCAAGTCAGCCGAAAGGGGCGGGGACCCCAGTGGGAAAATGGCCAAAGAACAGGAACAGGCCACTCACACATGGCTAATCATGACATGCAAAGACCTTCTCTTTTGGGGAGCCCAGGCTGGGGTACAGTGGCGCGCTCCCAGCCACCGCCGCCTCGACCTGCTGTACTCGGGCAGCCCTCCTGCCTCCACGCCCCAGATAGCTGGGATTACAAGTGTGTGCTACCAGGCCCGGCACATTTTTTTTTTAAATGTATGGTAGAAACGCAGTCTTGCCAAGAGGCCCAGTCTGGTCTCGGTTCTCCGGGCTCAGGCTCTCCTCTTGCCTCTGCCTCCCAAAGTGCTGGGATGACAGGTGTGAGCCCCCACACCTGGTTATATTTGGACATTCTTCCGGTGCCTATGTTGATTTTGTTGTGCAAAAAAGATGCGAGTCGTTCTACAACTCTCAGAGTAAGTGGTGCAGTCAGTATAAAATGTAAAAATGATTTAAAAAAAGCGCGCGTCCTGCTTTTTCCCTTTCCGCTTTGCCTGGTATGAACGAGGTAACAGCTGTCAAGTTGGAAGGGGTGTGTCTTGTGGCCTCAAGGGCTTGTTTTCGCCTCATTCTTCCAAGCAACTGGTCATAAGATGCCATGTCAATCAAAACTCTCTCACTTCCTTTTTTTTTTGAGTTGGAGTCTTATTCCATCACCCAGGCTGAAGGGCAGTGGCACACTCATGACCACCGCAGCCTCGACCTGCTGGACTCAGGCGATCCTTCCGCCTCAGCCTCCTGAGTAGCTGCAACCATAGGCGTGTACCGCCACGCCTGGCCATGTTTTTGATTCATGGTAGAGATGAGGTCTCGCCAAGTTGCCCAGGCTGGGCTTGAACCCATGAGCTCAGGCAGTCCTCTCACCTCGGCCTCCCAAAGTGCTAGGATTATTGGCCTGAGCCACCGTGCCCTGCCAACCCGCTGGGGACCTTCTAGGAACATTTCTGTTGTTGGTTTCTAGCTTGTTTCCACGGTGGAGGCCAGATAGGTGCTGCTTGTTTTGTGACCTGCCATCCCTGGGTTTCGCAAATGGTCTATGCTTGCTGAGGAAGAATGCGTCTCACTGGCGTGGCATTCTCTGCGGGTCATTCCGGACCAGCTTGCTGACTGTGGGGTTCCAGGACTTCAAGTCTACCCTGATTTTTTGGGTCTGTTTTTGTATGAATTTACTAAGATAGGATGTTAAAATCTTTCACTAAAATGGTGGCTTTGTCTTCTTCATCCTGTGGTTTATCAAACTTTGCTTTATATATTTTGAAGCTATTTTATTATGCATATGCAGATTTTACATGGCTAGGGCTTCTTGACTTGCGGGACTGAATCTTTTAGTCTCTTGTAGTTTTTTTGGCCTATGTTTCTATTTGTTCCTACTATTAACATAGCTTTCGGCCAGGCGTGGTGGCTCATGCCTATAATCCCAGCACTTTGGGAGGCTGAGGTGAGAGGATTGCCTGAGCCCCCGGGTTTGAGACCAGCCAGGGCAACTTGGTGAGACTTTGTCTCTACAATAAAATTAAAAAATTAGCCAGGTGTGGTGGCATGTGTCTGTGGTTCCAACTGTTTGGAAGGCTGAGGTGGAAGGATTGCCTGAGCACAGCAGGTGGAGGCTGCGGTGGCCATGAGCGTGGCTCTGCACTCCAGCCTGGGTGACAGAGTGAGACTCTGACTCAAAATAAATAAACATAGCTTTCTATGCATGTCACGTTCTTTTCCATCCTTTCTTTTTAACCTTTTTGTATCCTTATCTTTTATTTTTTTGGTTTATTATTATTATTTTTTGAGTGAGAGTCTCATTCTATCACCCAGGCTGAGGTGCAGTGCCACGCTCACGATCACTCCAGCCTCGACCTGCTAGGCTCCGGCGATCCTTCCGCCTCAGCCTTCCAAGTAGCTGGAACTACAGGTGTGCACCACCATGCCCGGCTAATTTTTTAATTTATTGTAGAGATGAGTTCTCGCTAAGTTTCCAGGTTGGTCTCGAACCTGTGGACTCAGGCAATCATTTTGCCTTAGCCTCCCAAAGTGCTGAGATTACAGACTTGAGCCACTGCACCCGGCATCTTTCCTTTAATTTAATTTTTTAAAATTTTAGATTCAGGGGGTACACATGCATATTAGTTACATGGATATATTATGTCGTGGTGAGGATTGGGTCTCAGGTGGCCCATTCTCCAGACAGTGATCATTGCACCCCATGGGTAGTTTCTGGACCCTAGCTTCCCCCAACCTTATATGTTAGATGCAGCTTTTGAATCTGCATATAATAGGATTAAAAAAAATCTAAGCCTGGCATGGTGGCTCACATCTGTAATCCAGCACTTTGGAAGACAGAGGTGAGAGGATTGCCTGAGTCCAAGGGTTTGAGACCAGTCTGGGCAACTTGGCGAGACCTCGTCTCTACCATAAATCAAAAAATTAGCCAGGCATGGTGGCGTGTGCTTGTAGTTCCAATTGCTTGGAAGGCTGGGGCAGAAGGATTGCCTGAGCCCGCAAGTCAAGGCTCTGGTGGCCATGAGCGTGCCACTGCCCTCCAGCCTGGACAACAGAGTGAGACTGACTCAAACAACAAAAACAAAATATAGATGCTAGGTGTCACTGTCAGTGGACAGAGCTAGAAGATATGTGTGTTTGTGTATACATGCAGTATTTATGCAGTATATACATGCATACATAGTTTTAAGTATGCAATTTGTTTACATTAAATACACACAGGGCTTCGTGATAGTGGTTGTGTGTTTTCAGTTCTTAATGTTAATTTTGGGTGCCCACTTGGTTGTTTGGCTTGGCCATACCACAGGAGAACATTCAAGTCAGGGAAGGCCACTGGGTGTGGATTTCTGTGTTGTGCTATTCAGAGGGAAATTGTTAATAGTCTGTGCCATGAGCCAGGTGTTACACTACTTCCTAGTGAAAGCCAGGCTTGGTGGCTCACACTTGCAATCCCAGTACTTTAGGAGGCTGAGGCAAGAGGACTGTCTGAGCCCAGGGGTTCAAGACGAGCCTGGGCAACTTGGCAAGACCTAATTTCTATAATAAATAAAAAAATTAGCTGGGTGTGGTGGTGCGTGCCTGTGGTCCTGGATACTTGGAAGACTGAGACTGAAGGATTGCCTGAGCCCAGTAGGTCGAGGCGGCAGTGGCCTGAATGTGCCACTACACTCCAGCCTGGGTGACAGCCTGGGAGACTTCTACTCAAAAAAAAAAAATCTAGCTAAGTAATCTTTGTATTTAAACTAGAGCATTTTGTCCACTTACTTTTAATATAATCTCTGAAATAGTTAGGCTTAAATCCACCATCTTAGTTTGTATTTTCTATTGCATCATCTGATCTATATTTTTCTCTCTTTTCTTACTTTTTTCTTTTTCCATTCTCTCTCAGTACTAGTTCAATTGTCATGCAGAGTTTTGTTTGTCTTTCTTTTTCTAAGGCCCCCTGCTATGTGTTTGTTGTATCTTCTTTCCCTATTTTCCATTGTTGTAATTTTCTCTTCAATTCTTTTTAGCTCTTCATTTCTTTTAGGGCTTTTTTTCTGAGTCAGAGTTTCACTCTGTCACCCAGGCTGGAGAGTGTTGGCATGCTCATGGCTACCGCAGCCTCAATCTGCTGGGCTCAAGAGATCTTCCTGGCTCAGCTTCCCAAGGCTCTGGAATTACAGGCATGAACCACTAAATCCAGCCTGTTGTATCATAACTGTCCACCAGGCAGTTTTTGTTTTGCTGTCTGGTTGCTTGGTCTCAACACACTGTTCTCAAATGCAGTAAACTACGCTTGCACAATTGGTGCCACTGTCTAGAGTTCCCAAGCTTGAATTTTTGACCGAAATATCTTAAGCAACATTATCTTTCCATGTTACAAAACTAATAATAGCCACATTCCTCAACAAGGCAATACCTTCAGCACACTTTTATTCCTTCTCCCAAGCATAGCTGAAATAGTCTAACCTTTTATTTCTAGGTTATTTTGTTTTTACCCCCCATACTTCATGTCTTTTATCTATGAAATCCTTTCTTCAGGATTACTGTTCTATCTTCCCACTGCGCTGTTAAGAACTACTGAGAGGCCAGGCATGGTGTCTCATACCTGTAATCCCAGTACTTTGGAAGGCTGAGGTGAGAGGATTGCCTGGGAGCCGTTTGAGACCAGCCTGGGTAACATGGCGAGATCTCGTCTCTACAGTAAATAAATAAAAAAAGGAGCCGGGCATGGTCGCGCACGCCTGTGGTTCCAGCTGCTTGGAAGGCTGAGGCGGAAGGATCTCCTGAGCCCAGCAGGCCGAGGCTGCAGTGGCCGTGATGGTGCCCTTGCACTCCAGCTTGGGCGACAGTGAGACTCCAACAAAAGCAACAATGGACCCCCCAGGACAGCTACTGAGGCTCTGTGACGTGTTACTTTGCAGTCTTTCTCCCCAGTGTTTCCCGCCGCTCCTCCACTCAGTGTGCATCAGGTGGGAGAATGGCCTCAGATCTCATGCATTCCCCATTCCCCAACATGGCATGGTTTCTGTTTTTTTTTCTTTCTTGAGTGGGAGTTTCTGTCGCCCAGGCTGGAGTGCAGTGGCACGCTCACAGGCACTGCAGCCTCAACCTGTTGGACTCTGGCGGTCCTTCTGCCTCAGCCTTCCAAGTAGCAAGGATTATAGGCATGTGCCACCATGCCTAGTTAGTTTTTTTGATAGAGATGAGGTCTCACCAAGTTGCCCAGGCTGGTCTCGAACTCCTGAGCTCAGGCAGTTCTCTCATCTCGGCCTCCTAAAGTGCTGGGAGTATAGGCATGAGCCACCGTGCCTGGCTTTGTTCTTTATTTTTATTTTTATTCTTTGAGTCGGAGTCTCACTCTGTCGCCCAGACTGGAGCGCAGCGGCCGCTCCCGGCCACCGCAGCCTCGACCTGCTGGGCTCCGGCGATCCTTCCGCCTCAGCCTTCCAAGTAGCCGGAACCACAAGCATGTGCCACCACACCCGGCTAATTTTCTGATTTATTGTAGAGACAAGGCCTCACCATGTTGCTTAGGCTGGTCTCGAACTCCTGAGCTCAGGCAGTTCTCTCATCTCGGCCTCCTAAAGTGCTGGGAGTATAGGCATGAGCCACCGTGCCTGGCTTTGTTCTTTATTTTTATTTTTATTCTTTGAGTCGGAGTCTCACTCTGTCGCCCAGACTGGAGCGCAGCGGCCGCTCCCGGCCACCGCAGCCTCGACCTGCTGGGCTCCGGCGATCCTTCCGCCTCAGCCTTCCAAGTAGCCGGAACCACAAGCATGTGCCACCACACCCGGCTAATTTTCTGATTTATTGTAGAGACAAGGCCTCACCATGTTGCTTAGGCTGGTCTCGAACTCCTGAGCTCAGGCAGTTCTCTCATCTCGGCCTCCTAAAGTGCTGGGAGTATAGGCATGAGCCACCGTGCCTGGCTTTGTTCTTTATTTTTATTTTTATTCTTTGAGTCGGAGTCTCACTCTGTCGCCCAGACTGGAGCGCAGCGGCCGCTCCCGGCCACCGCAGCCTCGACCTGCTGGGCTCCGGCGATCCTTCCGCCTCAGCCTTCCAAGTAGCCGGAACCACAAGCATGTGCCACCACACCCGGCTAATTTTCTGATTTATTGTAGAGACAAGGCCTCACCATGTTGCTTAGGCTGGTCTCGAACTCCTGAGCTCAGGCAGTTCTCTCATCTCGGCCTCCTAAAGTGCTGGGAGTATAGGCATGAGCCACCGTGCCTGGCTTTGTTCTTTATTTTTATTTTTATTCTTTGAGTCGGAGTCTCACTCTGTCGCCCAGACTGGAGCGCAGCGGCCGCTCCCGGCCACCGCAGCCTCGACCTGCTGGGCTCCGGCGATCCTTCCGCCTCAGCCTTCCAAGTAGCCGGAACCACAAGCATGTGCCACCACACCCGGCTAATTTTCTGATTTATTGTAGAGACAAGGCCTCACCATGTTGCTTAGGCTGGTCTCGAACTCCTGAGCTCAGGCAGTTCTCTCATCTCGGCCTCCTAAAGTGCTGGGAGTATAGGCATGAGCCACCGTGCCTGGCTTTGTTCTTTATTTTTATTTTTATTCTTTGAGTCGGAGTCTCACTCTGTCGCCCAGACTGGAGCGCAGCGGCCGCTCCCGGCCACCGCAGCCTCGACCTGCTGGGCTCCGGCGATCCTTCCGCCTCAGCCTTCCGAGTAGCTGGAACTACAGGCACGCGCCACCATGCCTGGCTAATAGTTTTTGATTTATTGTAGAGATGAGGTCTCGCTGCCCAGGTGCGTCTCGAACCCGCGGGCTCAGGCAGTCCACTCACTTCAGCCTCCCAAGGCACGGGATGACAGGCTGAGCCACGGAGCCCGGCTTACTTCTTTATTTCCAAGTAGATGAAGTTGGAGGCAAAAGGAAGGAAGAAGGAGTGGGTCATGGGAAAAGAGCGCGTGACCCAAGAAGACCCAGGTCCCGCCGGCCTTTGAGAGGCTGATTAAAACAGCCCCCGGACCGCTCAGAAATATCACTCTGGGCTTGTGGGTCAGACCTTACCTCAGGAAGAGGAGACGGGCCACAGCCACGTAAGGAGCCACTGTGGCCGTGGGTTAAGCCGGGTCTACCCTGGCTGTGGTTAAGGTGGGCCACCATGGCCGTGGTTCAGTCAGGGGCCACCGCGGCCGTCGGTGGGGCCCTGTTTCTAGGCGTGGGCGTCACCAGCATCTGGGAAACAACTCCTGAGTGAGGAGGTTGGATGCAGGCCCAGGTAGAGCTGAGCTGTGGAAGGAAGGAGGGGTGTTCGCGGATGAAGTGTGGAAAGTTTTCAGGTGCCCGGAGAGAGCTTGGGAAAAGCTGACTCAGGGAAGCCCCAGGGAACGGCGTCGCCAAACACAGAAGCCTGGAGGGCTGGGCTCAGAGCCTCAGGCCTCGCGCTGGCGGCAAACGGGAGCAGAACAGCTGACTGGCAGCCCCCACAGGAGCCAGAGCCCCCTTTGTCACCGCCAGAGCAGGAACAGGCTGGCATACAGCAGCACACGGGCTGGCAGCAGCAGATGGGCACACGGCAGCCGGAGCTGCAGCCTCCAGAACAGCCACAGCAGCCCATGGTTCTGGTGGGTCAAGAGTGGAGCAGGTGGAGAGGGAGGTGAGTAGGTGTAGAGCCCTCCGTGCCCACGGGGCCTTTATGTCCTGCCTGGTCAGGCACCAGGCTGGACCCGCAAGCTCTTCCTGGTTCCTGTTGGTGCCACCTCCCAGGAGGCAAACTCTGAGTATTTTAAGGACTTCAGTCCTCACGTCTTGACGCTGTTTATGGAAACCCTCTTGTCGTGTCTGCCTTCTTTCCAGGCTCTCTGTCCCAGCCTCCGGGCTTCTCTCTCTGATTTGCCCAGGGCTCCTGGTTATCGCCAGGACAGGACTCCTTGCCCTGCAGGTCCTTGAACAGCTGATTTTCCACAATGCGTGTGGGGTAGACACCGCAGGGTGAGCTTGGGCGGGAGCAGTCGTGTCCGCCGGGGGCAGGAGGGTTGTTACTGTGGTGAGGCCGGCCCTGGGCCTCTCTGGCGTCCATGACCCAGATGGAGAGCTGGTGGCTGAGCCTGGCTGGGGAGTGCCAGGTCAGGGCTCTCTCTGTGGGGTGGAGAGTGTGTCCCTCCCACCTGGGCAGGTCCCAGCTGGGATGGCCCCAGGCCAGATGTGTCCTCCCCAGGAACCAGCATCGTGTCATCTGTCTCCAACCCTGTGCACCAGCTTCACAGCCTTGTTGGTGGGAACTGGCAGTGGGGGCCATGGATGGGGGTCTCTCCTTGGGGTCCCAGCCTTCCCTGAGTCTGAGACTTGGCTCCATTCTGGGAAGGGACGGGGGCCTGAGGTCAGACTTGTGCTCACAGGTCCTGCAGCCCTTCTGCTGGGCAGACCAGATGAGAACTTAGTGGGCAGCCCCCACCCCCTTGCCTCACCCCCACCCCACAGGGCTCTGGGCGCCCGGCAGCTTCGATTCCTTCTCTGGCCTGTAGTTCATGATGGGTCCACACCCACGAGCTTGAGTGACCACCTGTGTCTAGTCCTCCGCTGACCTGGGACCCACATCCTGCTGCATGTGGAATCCCCTGTGCACAGGAGCTGTTCCCACCAGGGTTCTGAGCTACAGAGGAGAGGGACTGCGGGGTCTTCCAGAAGGTGGGGGGCCCCTCACAAATCCGATCTCCAGTGTCTCAGAAATCTGTCCTCGGGACTCCCAGGGTGGGCGAGCCGGTCTTGGACAACAGATCCGGGCTCCCTTCCAGCTCCTCCGGCCCTTCTTTGCGGCAGAACCTGGCACCCTTGGCGATTCCCCTTCCTTGCTGCAGGCCTCCTTGGGTCCATGCTTCAGCCAGCCGGCCCCAAACACCACAGAGCCCTTTCTGAGCCCCGGCCCAGAGTCCTGAGCCAGAATCTCTGCCACGGCCAGGTCAGCGCATGTCCTCGGACCCAGCTGTCATCCCTTCCATCGAGATCCCACACCCTGAAGGTCGAGTTCAACACAGATTCCCCGGATTTCGGTTTAAGTTGGAAAATCATGTGGCTCTTTTGAATGACAGTGACCCTTCCTGTGGGTCACACCTGGTTCCTCCCCCTTCAGGGCGTCCTGGGACGTGAGCCTGGTTCTGGGTCTACAAGCAAAGGGAGGGGGTGGGGAGAGCGGCAAGACCCCCACGTCGAGGAGGCCGTCAGGGCATGCTCAGAGCTGGAGGGTGTCACAGCCCCCTCCTGCTTCCAGGATCCCACCCCTCTTTCATGCCCTGATGTGAAGACCCTGCGGGCCTGGGGGTCGATTTGGCATGACTCCAGTCACCTGCAGCGTGAGACTTGGATGTGATGTCCAGAAACCCCATCCTGGTGGCTGCAGGACACAGGGTCTCTCTCAGGAAGTTGTGGGGGTTTTAGCTACTTTGACCTAGGCTGGGGGTCTGAGGCCCTGAGCTCAGAATGTTCCCTCCCCGGGCTCCAGGTAGGTAGAAGCAGCCATCCCTTATTCCGACGGAGATGCTCTAAGGCGCGAATACCTGCCGGCCCGGAGAACCCTCCTAAGGACAGAGAGATTGGGAGTGTTTCGCAAAGGCTGCCTTCCTCTCCCCTGCCAGAGGCCGGGATTTTCCCCAGAAGTTCCCTGTGAGGGCCCGGAAGGGCTTTCCGAGGGGAGACGCCCACTTGTGAGAGCCCCGCCCCCAAGACGCAGCCCCGGGCCTCCACTCAGACCCGCCCCGCTGAGCCTCCAGCCGCTGGTCAATTACAGGGCAGGTCTTCCTGCCCCCGCGGTTCCCTCGGAGGGCCCTGCTCCTTAATCCGGGGTCCTCTGAGTCTGCCTTCTGATCTCCAGTTTTGGGGGACAGCGGTTCGCCCTGGGACCCCAGCTCTCCGAGGGATCTCGGAGGGTTTGTTGACCTTCTGTGCGTGTGGGCTGGTTTCTTGCCAGGAGGGTGAGGGTGACAGCTGTCATGCTCTTCACCTGCCCGATGGGAGTGGCTTCCCTCTCAACACATGTCTAGAGCCTCTCACACTTAAAACTGCCTCTGGGACTCAATTGATGTTTATGGATGGGAAGAACAGGCTTGTTCATATAAGGATCAGCAAGTTCTCCAGAGCATGTCAGTTCTGTATACTTAGGGTTATTTAACTCTCGTCTTTAATTTTATTTAAATGCAGGATTTATTGATACAACAGAAAAGCTCCCATAGCAGGAGGGGACCCGAAGGGGTTGCCCAACTCTTGTCTTTAAATGCAAGTCTACCATCAATGACTCTAATACATGTTTTCAATGGAAATCACAGAGAGACTTGGTAAGAAGAGTATCTTAAACATATACAGATTACATCTAAAATAAATAGAATTACACAAAGCTAAACATTGAGATATAATTCCGATAGCATTAAATTCATCCTTTAGAGTGTACAATTCAGTGGTTTTATATACACACTCACACACACACACACACACACACACACACACACACACACACACACACACATATATATGTAGTTTGTCTTAGTTGGAGTCTCCCTCTGTAGCCCAGACTGGAGTACAGGACCACTCTCACGGCCACTGCAGCGTTGACCTGCTGGGCTCCAGTGATACTTCCACCTCAGCCTTCTAAGTAGCCGAAACTACAGGCACGTATTATCATGCCTGGCTAATTTTTTATTTATTGTAGAGACAAGGTCTCACCAAGTTCCCCGGTCTGTTCTCGAACCCACAGTCTCAGGCAATCCACTCGCCTCGGCCTCCCAAAGTGCTGGGATGATAGACACCATGACTGGCCAGTTTCTTACTGATTGTGGAGATGAGGTTCTGCCAAGTTGCCCAGGCTGGTCTTGAACCCCTGGACTCAGGCAATCCCAAAGTGCTGGGATTACAGGCTTGAGCCGCTGCGCCTGGCCTTAGTGTATATGTATATATGTATTTTTTTCTTGACTGAGTACCGGAGACTGTATTGATGGCACACGATGGGGTTTTGCTCCCTAGGTGCCCCCGCCCAGTCTTCAGGGGGTCCGGCACGGACACTGTGAGGGGGGGAGACTCGGCGTGGCTGGGGCCTGAGTGTGGCAGGGTCTTCCCAGCAGTGAAGGGCTTCCCTCTCCCTCTCCGGCTCGCCCTGGGGCTGGTGGTCCAGGGGCTCTTGCTTCTTGGAGCCCTGTTGCCGTAGCCAAATTCACTCTTATACCAAGAGCTGAGCTTGACAACGTGGTCTTTGACAGCAGTGCCAGCCCCGGCATCAAGGGAGGAAGAGCGAGTGTCCCTACTGAAGTCGGAGACACAACCTGGTGCTCGGCGCAGCCCAGCAGCCCTCGCGGGGACCCTGGGATGCGGCCTCACCACCTTCTTCGTGTCATCATATTCGGTGGGTTTCTCCAGACAGCAGGTCAGGCCTAAGATGGACACACTGGTGGTGGGGACCCCGACGGCCACACCCGTGAGCTTTCCGTCCAGCTCCGGGATGGCCTTGCCCATGGCCTTGGCAGTGCCGGTGGTCGCAGGGTGGATGCTCCGGATGGCCCCGTGGCCGTCACGCCACAGCTTCCCAGAGGGGCCATC
>NW_007256500.1:0-10133 GCF_000164805.1 Carlito syrichta | reverse complement strand
TAAAAATTAAAAGTCTCTAGGAAAAGAGATCTAAGTCTATTCTTTAAATGAAAATTTGTTATAGTCTGGGCTAAGTGGCTCAGTCTGTAATCCCAGCACTTTGGGAGGCAGAGGTGAATAGATTGCCTGAGCCCGTGCATTCGAGACCAGCCCATGGATTCGAGACCAGGCAACTTGTGGAGACCTTGTCTCTACAATAAATCAAAAAAAAAAAAAACAAAGGCATGGTAGTGCCTGCTTTAGTTCTGGCTACTTGGAAGGATGAGGAGGAAAGATCACCAGCGCCCAACAGGTAGATGCTGGGGTGGCCATGAGTGTGCCACTGCACTCCAGCCTGGGCAACAGAGTGAGACTCCACTCCAAAAAAAAAAAATGTTGTAAGTGCTCTTCATATAAGAAATAGTCAATACTATTGAAGTGATATAATTATAATTAAGGCACAGTATACTTAAAAATCTATAGGTGATTAAACCAGAAAAGTAGATTAATGATAATTGTTAACTGATGCTTTTAACTATTTTCAAGATATTTGTATTTCTGCCAGAATTGTGGGACTTGTTTTAACATTATTACTTATTATCAACATTATCCATTCCTGCTAGTAAATGCCATGATATTTAGCATAATGGGATTTTCAGACTATTTGTAAAAAAAAATTAAAAATAAAGGAATATATATGCATATATATCACAGTTGTGACAGTTATCATAAGTAATATTCAGTAGTACACATAGATTGCATGCAATGTTTTGCCTCTGTTGGCAGAGGATACAGTTACTTGTAAAAGTCATTTTTTGCTGGATGGCAATGACTAGTTGGGCATTATGTTAATGTATTCAGAAGTGATCCTGATGTCATTTCATATGCATTGCATGCTGTGGAGAGAAACTGCACTTTGGTAAAAGTGATGGCAGAAGCCTTTTGGAAAATGTGAACTCTGAATTGATTTGGCACACAGCAGTGTTCTAATCATTGGTGAGCTTGCAAAAATTAATTTAATATGTACTAATAAGAATGCTTGTGAATAGAATCTGATGTCACATAAATACTCTCACTCGTGCTCACCAACATACAAATGCACAAACACTCAGAGATTTAATATTGAGTTTAGGTATTTAAAATTCAAATGCCCCATTCAGACCAACATTTACTTTTATTATACAGTATCATATTGTAGATTGTCAGTTCAACATAGTTTATGCGCTTATTTTATTGGGGATATAATAATCTCTAGGTGAGTCTCTTCTTTTCCTCTATAAAGCTTAAAGATTTTCTTTAGTTTTACCTAGACAAAAACTATAGAAAAGAAAGCCTAAGTACTTGCAATGTATGCTAAATACTTCAATAAAAAGAAGTTCTGTGTAGCCATTACATATACTATTACATTTCAATTAAAACTGTCACATTAGTGTCTTTACATGCTTTTATATTAAAGAAAGTACAGCATGATATGTTACCAAATGTTTCACCAACATTGAACTGTATAAAGGCAATTCCTTCATTGCCAATTAACAATTCAGGCACCAGCAAAACTCCTTTTCAACTATGATATGTACATAGTAAGTTGCCATCTTGTAGAAATTTCATGATTGACTAGGGAAATGGAATTGTATGTTAATCACATCAAGAAGAAAATTTTAACATTATATTTAAGTGTTGATAGAGATTGAGAAAAGCATTTATCCCCTACTGAAGAAGCTGCAAATCCTTTGCTCTTCAGTGGCTCTGACAACTAGGTCACACTAAACATCAGTACCCATATGTTTGCCTTTGCTCATGTGTATTTGTGAGCTTCCATTTTCCAGAAATAATGGTCTAAGATATTAGGAAAATTTCTCATGTTGAAAACAACTAGGTTGTTGTGTACCAATATTTTAAAAATCTTTTTAGAAACATCTAAAAGCCAACAAGATAGTAAGACATTATTAGGCCAAATTCTAAGAAACATTAGTCTCTAAAGAGCAAATAACCTGGAAGCCCTTTTGGTCCTGAGTGAATATTATTACTGATTTTCTGATGTAGAAATAATGCATAAAAGAATAAAATAAAAACCACAATGGATGGCAATCTAACAGAAGATCCATTATACAAAAAGAGGACTCTTCTGGGTTAAGGGAGGAATATATGTAAACAACTCAGTGCAAAAGTAAACAGTGTGCTTTAAAATGCTTCTAGTGACAATCAAGCCTTTCCTTGCATTAAGGTGGTTTACAAGTTATGTCTCCAGGTTATTGGTCAAAGCAAATGTCAAGTCTCTCAGAAGAGACCACATTCAAGGTTGCATATTGCCCCAATTTAAAAAATATGATAGGCACACAGCTAGTGGTGTTTGGTCATAAGTAGACCCTATGAGAAAAAGACATTAGTAAGAGAAGACAACTAGGGAAAGATAGAAGTCAAATGTTAAGAAAACCCGTGGAGCCTTGTAAAGATAATTTAGACAAATTCTAAACCTAAATCATCTCATTGCAACTGTAGAAAAAAAACGACTATCAAAACTTAGAAGAGTCTGTGGATGGGTGAGGAGAGTAAAATACTTTCATTTTAGTTCTCATCTTAAAGATATTTTACATGTTTGGTTAGAAAAATGCTAAGGTTGGTTTGTTTGTTTACTGGGTATTGTGAATGGAATTGTGTTTTGTGTTTGGTTCTCAGCCTGCTTGTTGTTGACATATAGAAATTCAACTATCTTTTGTGCACTCAATTTGTATCCAGAGACTTCACTGAAGTTGCTTATGAGTGCAAGGAGGTTTTTGACAGTCTTTCTAGTGTTTCTAGGTATGGAATCATACCATTTGCAGTGAGATGGATTTTTTGAAGGTAGCAGAAATTATATAATTTTCCACACTGTTCCTTTTGAGTGGCACATTTAGTCCTTTCGTATTTTAAGCTATTTTTTGATACATGAGTTTTTTTCCTGTCATATTGGTATTTGGAGGCTGATTTGCATGCTACGGTTTTGTTTGATTTCTATGGTCAATGAAGTCTGTGTTTACTTATTAGTTTTTATGATCAGTGGAATCAATTTTTCTTTTTAATTCTTTGCCTGGAACCTTCTTAAGCATCTACTGAAGTGCTGTTTTGTAAGTTGCACATTTCTTAGAGATTGGATGTCTGGGAAGGATATAAATTCTCCTTTATTAATAAAACTTAGCTTACTGGGGTAGGTCATTCTTAATTGAAATTTCTTTTCTTTAAGAATGGCAAGCCGGGCTCGGTGGCTCAGCCTGTAATCCTGAGCGTTTGGGAGGCTGAGGTGAGTGGATTGCCTGAGCCCGTGGGTTCGAGACCCGCCTGGGCAGCAAGACCTCATCTCTACAATAAATCACAACATCAGCTGGGCGTGGTAGTGCATGCCTGTAATTCCGGCTACTTGGAAGGCTGAGGCAGAAGGATTGCCGGAGTCCAGCAGGTCGAGGCTGCAGTGGCTGGAAGCATCCACTGCACTCCAGTCTGGGTGACAGAGTGAGACTCCAACACAAAAAAAAAAAAAAAAAAGAATGGGAAAGATGAGACCCAGTCCCTTCTGCCTTATAAGCTTTCTTGAAAAGTTTGTTGCAATTCTGATGAGTCTTCCTTGATAGGGGATCTGTTCCTTCTCTTAACTGTCTTTAGGGTTTTTTCTTTTACACTCACCTTATCACGTCTGATTATTATGTGCCTTGAGGATTGTCTTTTTATGTAATACATCATAGGAGTTCTCTGAATCTCTTACTTCTACGTGGCCACCTCTGAGAAAGGGAAAGTTTTCTTGGAAGGTTTTGACCAAGGTGTTCTCAGTATCTTTTTCTCTCTCAGGGATGCAAATCAACCATAGATTTGATCTCTTTATATAATTCCAGACCTCACATAGGCTTTGCTCATTCTTTCTGTCTTTTTTCCTTGTTTTTGTCAGACTAGGTTAGTTTCAATTCCCATGTTCTGGGACTCTTGCTTCTCCATTTACTTTGGTGCTAAGGCTTGGTTTTGTGTTTTGAAAAATATGTTTTTCATTTCCAGAAATTGAATTTGTTTGCTTGTTTGTTGGTTTTTTAGAAAGGTTGAGTCAACTTTCACTTCCTGTAGTGTTTTTGTGGCCTGGATAATTTGTATGTTCACTTTCTCATGGATCGCACTTATTGTCTTTGGCAGTCTCAGTCTGAATTTTGTCTGGATGGGTTCCATTGCTTGGGATCTGGGAAGTCCCCTTGTGGGTGTCAACTCGTTAAGACTTTGGATATTACTTTTTTCTTATTTTTTTTATTTTTTACTGGTTCTTCCTCAAATATGAGGGTAGACTCTTCTCTATTTTTGTTTTGTTAATTTTTTTATTAGATCAAGTTGCTACTGTTGGGGTGGTGGTTTGTGATGCATTTCTACCTAACTTGTCTCCTCAGGCTAGCCTGTGTTGGGGCAAAGGTGGCAATAAGAGTGGTGAACTGTCATTGCTTCACTGTTGTACTCTGGTGGGGGCAGGGTGAATCCTTTCCTCCAGTTCAGAGGCTTTCCCTTCAGTCTCAGACAAACACCAAGGGCTCTGGCTGTCCAGGAGCTCTGGCCATCTCCTCTCCAACCCGCATGTATCATCAGGATTTTCAGGCAGCCAGATGTGACCCTGGGGCTTTACTATGGCACAGGTTCTGTTAGAGGGGTGGTGTGACCTCCACTCGTCCTGGTGGGACTTCCCCTTTCTCCACAAGTAGGAGGGAAGCAGCTGTTTTGTTAGGTGAGAGTTGGTGTTTCTCCCTCAGTTCATAAGTGGACAGGACTGCTGTGGCCATGTTGCACAGAGATGCACTGCTTCGTTTCCACCCTGCTCCATGAGAGGGGTTACTGCACTAATATTGACTCTGAGGGTAAGCTGCATCGTCATGGTCTAAGGCTGATGCCTCTGTTCTCTTTCCAGGTAGCTTCCTGTGCCTGGCTGGTGCTAAAGACTTAGTGTGAGGGCCTGGGTTTTCTCTCTCTTGGCAGAGACTGCAAAGGCTTGCATAAGGTATTACAAACAGAATCAAAAATAAAAACAACAAAAACCTATCACTTTCACTTACTCCTTTCTTCTGCAAGAGTGCTTTCCTGATGTCGTAATGGGGCTACTTCTGGGGTTGACCAGAGTTGGAACTGGTCATCCTCCACATCCCCAGGTGACTATCTGATGAACTTCATTTATTGTTTTCAAGTGCACCCTAGAAGCTCTGGGCCTTCTTCACTGAGGTTTCTTTGCTGAAAGCTGCAATCATGTAATGTTCTCAGTTGGCCCTCTTAGCTTTATCTTTTTAAAATTTAATTGAATTTTATTATTATTATTTTAAAATCATAGTCTCACTTCTCACCCAGGCTACAGTTAGTGGAATGATCACAGTTACATGCAATCTCAAAATCCTAGACCCAAGCAATCCTCCCAAGTAACTGGGACCACAGGTGTTAACTACCAAGGCTCATTAATTTTTGTAAGATTTTTGATTTTTTGTAGAGATGAGGTCTCACTGTCATACCTAGGCTGGTCTCAAATTCCTGAGCTCAAGAAATCCTTCTGTCTCAACTTCCCAAAGTTCTGGGATTATAAAAATGAGCCATCATGTCCACCCACCCTAGAATTCTTAGTCCATTAAAAATGTCTTAAGTATTAAAGTGGTAAAAGTCCACTCCAACAACAAAAACTAAATTTCAATTTAAGAATTTGTACAGTTATATTTCACATAAGTAAATAATATTTTTGGTGTGATTATCCTAAATATTCTAGGAAAAAGGGATAGAAATATATAGAAAAAATAGAATTAGAAAGATTGAGTTAAAATATGAGCGATGAATTATGAAAATAATAAAAGAAAAGGAAATCTGCTGTAGGTTTATGTGATGGTTATACTCTTAATGAACAGCTCTATTCAAGGAATGTTTGTTTCCCTGTTTGCTGGTAATGATGTCAGCCTATAGTTTTTATTTAATACTGGTTTCAGCTTCAACTGAAGTCAGCCACCTCAATCAAGATAATGCCTTTCCAGAACAGCCACATCAAATAACAAAGTGAGGTACAGTTAGTAATTCTAGATGGTTTGGCATGAACTGAGCCATTTCAGCTTAAGGGATATGTAAGGAGTTGCCTGAGAATAACAGGGTTGCATTTTAGCTGGATTCTTCCTTCGGATCAACCTGGTCCACTCATTCACTTCCACAAGGAATTTCCTGTGAAAATTATACAAATGTTTAAGCTCTAAAGTACCCAACAACATGCCAACTAGTAACAACAAGGTGACAGTGTAGGGGAAAAAAAGCACAAAACTCTATAAAGTGGGAGATTTTAGCCAACCAATCTCTTTTAGTATCTACTAGTAAAGCAAATAATAAAACTATATAAAATGCAAGGTATAAAGAACATAGTTAAGGAAATAGACAAAATGGACATATAAAGAACTACACAAAAAATTAATTTGCAAATGCCTATGGAATTGGTAATGTACTGTGTCATAAACCAAATCTTATCAAAAGCTTAGGAAAATAAAAGCAAATATTGGCTTTCAAATTATAATATAATCAAATTTTAGATCAGTTACTAAGATAGGTTATATCAGTAACAGTTAACAGAAAGTAGCAGAAATATACAGAATTAATCATGTACTATGTCATAAATCAAAATTTATCAAATCTTAACAAATAACATTGTAAATTTTGTAATTACAATATAATCAAGTTATAAATCAGAAAGATAAAATATTCAAACAATAGAAAAATTAGAAATATAATTATATCCCTCATGAGTCAATAAAGAAACATAACTAAAAATTTAAAAATATTTTAACTAACAACTAATGCAATGCCACCCATCAACACACAGAAAAGGAAGATAAACTCAGTACTTTTAAAATCAAATATAAGCCAGGCATGGTGGCTCAGCCTGTAATCCCGTGCCTTGGGAGGCTGAGATGAGTGGGTTGCCTGAGCCCGCGGGTTCAAGACCCGCTTGGGCAACTTGGTGAGACCTCATCTCTACAATAAATCAAAAATCAGCCAGGCGTGGGAGTGTGCGCCTGTAATTCTGGCTACTCGGAAGGCTGAGGTGGAAGGATTGCCGGAGTCCAGCAGGTCGAGGCTGCGGTGGCCAGCAGCAGCCACTGCACTCCAGTCTGGGCAACAGAGTAAGACTCCAACTCAAAAATAATAAAATAAATAAAATAAAATAAAATAAAATAAAATATAACTTGAGCTGCAATTTAAAATAAAGATAATCAATGAGTAACATAAAATTGAACATTTATTTATAAAAGTAAGAAAATCTAGATGAAATATATAAAAAAATCTTAAGTTTGGTGTTTATAAAGATATTTTAAAAAATTTAAAGTCAGAGACAGGGCAAGATGGTGACGGCATAGGTGAACTGGTGAGATTCTCTGAACGTGAGTTCCTAAAAAGGCTATTACTTCTCTTCCCCCATCCCCCAGCCCACCACCAACCATGCTGGTGCCAGGCCCGGGAACTTCAGTCCCACACAAGGCCAGATATTGCGGCCCCCCCCACTGCTGCTCTTCTACTCGTGTGTGGAAGTCTCCGGTCCCAGCCCCCTTCAGTTCCCTCCCCAGCTGCATTGTCTCCAGGCCGGGCACCTGGCACCAAGCCGCCGGTCACACAGGGAGGCTCTGGGCGCCCGCCCCTCAGAGACACGGGTCCCATTCCTGGCTGAAGTACTCTGTAGGGGGCCCAACGCCAGTCTCGCCGCTCACCGCCTGCCCTTTGAAACTTTGGAGCTCTGGAACTCCGGGTCCAACCTGGTTGAAGCACTCAGCGTGAGACCCCAAGCCAGAGGACCCAGACAAGCGGAGCAAAACAGATCTGCTTAAACTGCCTCACCATTCTCCAGGCAGAGACTTCCATTGCCCCGCCCACCTATCAACAAACTTTACCTCATTTCCTAAGGCCAGATATTGCAGCGTGCGGGGAAGTTTTGGGTCCCTGCTCCCACCGGCTCTCTCCCAGGCTGCATTGTCTCCAGCCCGGCACTCGGCACTGCCGGTCATACAGGGAGGTTCTGGGTGCCCTCCCCTCAGAGACACCGGTCCCATTCCTGGCTGAAGTACCCTGTGGAGGGCCCAGAGCCACTCTCGCCGCCCACTGCCTGCCCTTTGGAGGTTTTGGAGCTCTGGAACTCCGGGCCCACCCTGGCTGAGGCACTCAGTGCGAGACCCCAAGCCGGGGGACACAGATAAGTGGAGAAAAACAGATCTGGGTAAACTACCTTGCTATTCTCCAGGCAAAGACTTCCATTGCCCGCCCACCTATCAACAAACTTTACCTCAGTTCCTAAGGCAACAGCGCAAAGCAGGAGACAAAGCCCCACCCCTATGCTGCAACGAAAAACAAAAGGGAGAGGCTGAAATCGGAGATCACAGAAGTGACTCTAGTCTGATCGCTTCTTTTGACTTATGATTTTATCATTGAAACTGTTGGTTTAGATTATGTGTGGTGTTTACCTTCTGACTTATACTGCTTCTTGATTTTATTGGTCTGTCTCTGTAGCTATCAGTATTCTTTAGGGAATCTTTCTTACCTGTCTTTCTTCACTTCTTCCTGGCTCTATGTCTCTTTTCCACCTGATAGTTGGTATGTATATCTCTTTTCCCTTTCGCACTTCTCTCTATCACTTATTTTGACTTATGATTTTATCATTGTAACTGTTGGTTTAGATCACGTATGTTGTTTACGTTCTGACCTACACTGTTTCTCGATTTTATTGACTTGTCTCTGTGAAGCTATCAGTACTCCTTAGGGAATCTTTCTTACGTATCTTTCTTCACTTCTTCTTGGCCCTGTGTCTCTCTCTCACCTGATAGTTGGTATGTATATCTGTTTTCTCTCTCACACTTCTCTCTTTCTAACTACCTGTTGACCCCCCCTTCCTCCATTATTTTCCTCTTTTATATGCCCACTTTTTAAATCTAGGGACCAACACTGCATACTGCTGAATAGGCAGACTATAAAGCAGAGGGAAAAGTGAACAAAGCCAGAAGACCCTGAAGTACCCTGTAAGGAAGAACAGGTCATTGCAGAAGAGAAATAAAAGCAACCCCACCTTCCCTCAAAACAGAATTGAAGAGGGGGAGGGAAAGGGGGAGAGCGAGAAAAATCTACAGAAATGAAGAAAAACCAAAAGAAGACTATGGGTCTCTCCCAGACGCCTGGGAGAGCAGACACTGAGAAAACTGACTTTGGAATGCAAACAATGAAAAGTTCCCAGAATGAAGGGCCTCAAACTGCAAATGTAGATATCAAAACAATAATGGAGAGATTAAAAAGAATTGAGGAGACACAAGAAGAAACTAGGAAGGAGCCGATATCTGAGATAACAGTAATAAAGAATACAGTGAATGAAATAAATAAAAAATTGATAAGCATGGAAAGCAGAATTACACAAGCAGAAGAAAGAATCTCAGAGCTTGAGGACCAAAATATAGAAATAACCCAAACTCTTAAAAACAGAAAACAAGCTCAAAAAGACAGAACAAAACCTTCAAGAGATGAGTGACTACCTCAAGAGGCCTAACCTAAGAATAATCGGACTCCCTGAGGCAGAAAGAGAAACAGAGACCACATTGGAACAAACTTTCCATGAGATCATTCAAGAAAACTTCCCTTATCTAATCAGTGTTGCAAAAATTCAAACACAAGAGATTCAGAGAACCCCCGCAAGACAACAAATGAGAAGACCAACTCCTAGACACAAAATAATCCACCTAAATAAAGTAGGCACAAAAGAAAAAATCCTAAAGTCAGCAAGAGAAAAAGACCAGATCACCTACCATGGAAGACCAATCAGAATAGCAGCAGATTTATCTGCAGAAACCCTGCAGGCTAGGAAAGCTTGGAGCTCTATCTTCAAAGTCCTAAAAGATAAACAATTTCAACCAAGAATAACCTACCCAGCCAAGCTAAGCTTCATCAGTGAGAGAGAATTAAAATCTTTTCCAGATATCCAATCCCTAAGAACTTATGCTGCCACCAAACCATCTCTACATGAAACACTTAAGTAAGTACTAAACACAGAAGACAAGGAAAAAAGAACAACGTTCTTCAGAAGAGTACAGGGAAAAGAATAAAATATACAAGAACCAACCCCAAAACCAAAAGAAAGACAAAAAAGAAAAAGAAAAAACCAAGTGGAAGAA